>NC_133662.1:39167840-39295739 GCF_037893015.1 Macrotis lagotis
ACTTCCTAGTCCAAAACTTTTATTTTACAGATGAGGAAATTGAGTTTTAGATAGACTAAATGATTTGTTCATGATTCTGCAACTACAAAATATGGACAAATTTCATCTCAGATTAGTGCTTTATGTACCATGTCAACTTATTTCATCTCAACAACACAATGCCTTTCAAGATAATATTTCTACCCTCCCCCCCAAAAAAAGATGAGAAAATAAAGGTTAGCCCTGCACTGAAATTGTTGATAACTGATGAATAGACCAAGTTCTCATTGGTAACTCCAGATTTAAATCACATGATGATCCATTCCCCCATCTAATATAGAGCCTTTTATGCAGATTTATGGAAGACATGGATAAGAATTGCAATGAGAAGATATTGATAGTTTTCGTCTATATTTTTGAAGAGAGTATTCAAATTGATGACAGTACATATTGATTGAAGTACTGAAATATTCAACTGATAATCCAAATTCATAACTTTGGAATTTGGATGGGACCAATTTGGATAAAATTAAATGAGGTGACATGAAACAGCTCTAAGAATGAGACATAATAAAGAGTTATATGTGATTAGTGAAATCATAAAATCTCCATACATGCAAAATTGAAGTGTTCAAAGGAGATTTGTCTGCCTTTCACAATAATCATAAGAGTACAACCCCTCAATGATAAGGAACTCCCATTACCTAAGACAGAATATTCCTTTTTTGAACAGTTTGGAGAATTAGGAAGATTTTCTTTATTCCTCAATATGAAAAAAAGATCAGAGATCTCATAGATTTCAGTATTCCCTGTAAGAGGGCAAATTGCAATCCATCCATGTTTAATCATTCCTTTCATTATTTCACCACATGAGATTTGCCAAAACTGTTGGGATCTTGTTCATTTTTCCCAGTATTATAACCTTTATAAAATGAAATAAGTATTGAATAAGTAATAAAGCAATCACTATCTTTATCCCCTGCCCTCAATACCTGATCTATCCAACTTCCTATTCAATTATAATTTTCCTTTTAACTTTCTTTATCCCTATTTTTAAAAGATTCTTATTTGTTTTGTGCTGCAATCTGCTTACACCCATTACTCACTGTTCCACTGACTTCTGCATTATACCCATTTTAAATTCTTAAGTAAATATATTTCATATGTAACAGAAATGCAATATAATACCTATGTGTGCTTTCTGTGTCATCTAACCATCATCCTTAGTTTTTCCTCAAAGCAAAATAAGTCTAATTGCTTAATGCATTACTGAATCCAACCCTTTGAAGCCAGGTGTGCAAGTCACACTCTACCCATTTTATATATGAGGGAAGTGAGATGGAGAGATAGAGAATGACTCATCCGGGCTTATGTAGTTATTATGTGGATATAATATTAGATGGCAGGATGCAAATGATGGTCACAGGATAGAGGAGAAGAAGGAGTAAAAGTCATCTAGATCACACATTCATTTTGCTTTTTGATGACTAAGATTCAGAAAGTGATTTGATCAGGTTGCAAGCAAAGAAGCAGAGACTGGCTTTTAACACATTGGTTCTTTGAAATTATCTTTGCTCTGTCTTAAATAGCATTTTCTTTTCCTTCAAGGACAGGGCAAGTCATATACATGAATATAGTGTCTTCATTTAAAAATATATGCAATATTTCATATAAGTATTACCTCCTGAACCTCACTGATTTTAATTTTTAAATATTTAGCAAAAATCATTTTCCCCCTCTTCCAACTCACACTCCACTAAAAAAGAAAACTATTTATAACAAAAAAGCATATTTGAATAAAACAAAGTCTCTTGTTTATATGTATTTGTATGCATGCATATGGGTGTATAGATGGCTACAAATCTTACATTTTTTTCTTTTCTTTTTTAAAATTATTTTCACCATTCACTTTTAAAAATAGATATGTACATATATATGTATATAATATATATGAACCTCCACATATGCACACATAAGTATATTTTAGTATATGTAAGGACGTGCATATGTATGTGTACATATATATGTTCATGCAGGTATATATCAGTATATATCGTTCTTTTGAGGGGATAATAGCATTGATCCTTTGGAATTATGACAATCACTATTGATTATATAATTTTAAATTTCTAAAGTTTTAGAAATGCTGTTGTCTAAATAGAAATTTTGTCTACTTTGTTCAAATTCTATTTCATTTTCATTATTTTAATATTTATCAAAAGTTGCTTTTATAAAAAATATTGTTTTTGGTCTATAAATTATTTTTCTAGAGCTGTTTCCTTCATCAAGTATCATTTTAAAGAAGTCTTTTCATGAATCTGTGGAATCAACTATTTCTCATTTCTTTTAACATCACATTATATTCCATCACATTTATTAAACATAATTTAGTCATTCTCCAACTAATGGAAATGATTTTAGTTTCAACTGTATTGCCACCATAATGAAAAGTAATATAAATATTTTTGTTATATATGTTGATTTGGTCACACTGAAGTATAGGTTGAGCAGTATTATTCCGAGGTCAAAAGGCATATTTAGCAAATGTTTAGGTATGATTTCAAAGTGTTTTCTGTAGTCTGTACCTTCTCATTGATCACTAGCAATGCATCAATATTCTTGCTTTCCCAAAGCTTCTTACAAAATTTTTCACTTTTCTTTTTTGACATCTTTACTAATTTGAATGTTGTAAAGCAGAATCTTAGAATTTCTTTAATTTGTATTTCTCTAGCAATGATTTGGAATAATATACATATATATGTATTTATATGCATAAATAGATGTATAGATGGACACACAGTAAAATTTTTTCTTTTATTTTTCAATTATTTTCAACAATCACTTTTAAAGGTTTGAGTTCCAAATTTTTTGTCTTCACCCCTCCCCCTCATTGAGTATGCAATACATTTGATATGCTAAAAATGTGTAGTTATGAAAAACATTACTATAATAATCATGTTGTAAAAGCAGCATGAGTCCCCTGAGTTCTGCTCCCCCCCCAAAAGAAGAAACCTCAAGAAAAATAAAGTTAAAAATGTGTGCATTAATCTTTATTCAGCCGCCATCCACTCTTCCTTTGGGATGTGCGATATTTTTTTGTAAGTCCTTCAGATTTTTCTTGGGTCTCAGCACTTCTGAGAAAAGGTAAATCCTTCACAGTTAATCATCCTACAACACTACCATTACCTTAGTATATAGTACATTTCCCATTGTTTATGCCCAACCAAGGGGTTTTTTTGGTTTGTTTTTACTGAGAGCATCCTGTTCATCTTAATCATATATCACAATTTATTTAGTCATTCCCCAGTTGATGTATTTCTCCACAATCACCAGTTCCCTACTACTGGAAAAAGCTACTACAAACACCCTTATAGACATAGATCCTTTTCCCTTCTGTTTTTTATGTCTTCTAGAATAGACCTAGTAGTAGCATTGCTAGGTCAAAGGGTAGACATGGTTTTATAGCCCCTTCAGCATAATTCCAAATTGCTCTATATAATTGTTAAAATCCATTCACAACTCTTCCAACAATGCATTATTGTTTCATTCTTCCTAAAAATCATTCAACACCTGTTATTCTCCCTTACCTTCCTCCTAGCCAATCCAAAAGATATGAAGTAGTGGCATAGAATTATTACAACTCACATCTCTTCTGTCAAGTTATTTTTAATGATTTAAATAGATAGCATTGATATACCCATCTGAACACTGTTCATTTCACTTCATCATTCATCAATACCATTCTATAAATTTGACTTAGTTTTTTATCTTTGAGAAATGAGGTCTTTATCAGAGAAACTTATTTCAATATTTTCCTCCACAGTTGCTATTATTAACAGCATTTTCCTCTATTCTATTCCTCTCACCACTTTTATTCTATTCCTCTCTATCTTTTTACCCATTCCCTCCTCAAAAGTGTTTTACATCTTACTACCCCCTTAACACAATTTTCTCCCCTCTATCACTATCCCCCTCATCCCACCCCAATTCTGTATCTCCCATCTCTTTCCTCTCCTACTTCCCTCTAGGGTAAGACAGATTTCTATACCCTATATGGTATTGCTTCCCTGAGCCAATTCTGATGAAACTGAGAGTCTCTCTCTTCCCCTCATCTTCCCCTTCTTCCACACCACAGCAAAAGCTTTTTCTTTCCTATTTTATTTTAAATAAATAACTTCCATTTTGCTTCCCTCTTTCTCTTTCTCCCAGTACATTTGTCTCTCACCTATTAGCAGTATTTTTTAATATATTGTCCCTTCAAATTCAACTCCCATCTGTACTTTGTGTATATGTTCTCCTTCTAAATTTCCTAATAAATGAGAAAATTCATATGAGTTATCACAACCATCTTCCCATGCAGGAATATATGCAATTCCATATAGTTAAATCCCTTATGAGTTGTTTTTCCTGTTTACCTTATACTTCCTTTGGGTCTTGTTTTTGTAGATCAAATCTTATGTTTAGCTCTGGTCATTTCATTAGGAAAGTGTAAAAGTTCACTATTTCATTGAATTTTGCTAGGTAGTTGATTTTTAGTTGTAATCTAAGCTCTTTTGCCTTCTTAAGTATATTCCAAGTCCTACAATCCTTTAATGTGGAAACTGCTAAATCTTGTGTTATCCTGAGAGTGGTTCCATGGTTCCATGATAACTGAACTGTTTCTTTCTAGTTGCTTGCAATATTTGCTCCTTAATATGAGAGTTTTGAAATTTGTTTCAGTTTTCATTTCAGAAGCTCTTTTAGGAGGTGATAGTTGAATTCTTTTAATTTCTAATTTATCCTCTGCTTCTTGGATAATAGGATACTTTTCCTATATAATTTTTTTTTGAAAAATGATGTTTAGGCTCTTTTTTTGGACATGGATTTCATATTTAAATTGGCTCTCCTAGATCTGTTTTCTGGATCAGTTTTTTTTTTCAGTGAGGTATTACACATTTTCTTCCAGCTTTTATTGTTTTGTTTTTGTTTTATTGTTTCTTGATTTCTCACAAAGTCATCAATTTCCCTTAGCTTCATTCTATATTTTGAGGCATTATTTTCTTCAATGAGCTTTTGTATCTCCTTTTCTGTTTGGTAAGTTCTTATTTTTAAGTCATTGTTCTCCTCATTGACTTTTTGAACCTCTGTTTCTATTTCATCAATCTGGTTTTTAAAATGTTATATTTTAAATATTTTTATGTATCTCTACCAAGTTGCTGATTCAGTTTTTATGGTTTTCCCACATTGCTCTCATTTCTCTTCCAACTTTTTCTTCTACCTCTCTTATTTGATTTTCAAATTCTTTTATGAGCTTTTCCATAGCCTGAGTCTAATTCATATTTTTTGAAGGTTTTGTATATACAAGCTTTGATTGTGTTATCTTCTTCTGAGTGTGTATTTAGATCTTCCATATGACCATAGTAAATGTCTATAGTGGATTTTTTTCCCTTCTGTTGCTTGCTCATTTCTATTAGGAAGTTCTGCTTCCAGGGTGAAGAACACATTGACCCAAACTTTTGAGGTTTTTTTGCAAATGTTTTCAGAATATTCCCAAGGACTTGTAAGTTCTCAGTATCTCTAAGGAAAAGTTATATCTACTCTCCTGCCCTGTGCTCTGCACTGTGAGAGACCACAAGCACTCCTTTCTGCCTTGGAACTTTGAGGAGGGTTCTGGCTCTGCTGTTGTGCTTCTGCTTCTCTTCCTGGAACTGGGACCCAAGACTGTGACCAGTTCTGAGTAGGGGCAAAGCAACAGAGTCCTGCTTCAGGATAGTAGATCACCTTCTGACCGCTTTACCATTCCTGAGTTGAGAACTCTGGAAGCAGCCACTGTTGCTGATTCACTCACTCCTGAGGCATGGGCAGAGGTTGTGCTGCTGAGGCCTGCACTGGACTGGGCTCCTCTCTCACTGGGTGCTACAGAGGTCTCCTGTTGACCTTCCAAGTTACTCTTGGCAGTCCCTGGACTGAGAATTCTGGAAATCACAGCTGCCACTGAACTAGAGACCCATCAATCTGTTCCTGGATGACTGGAGTTGGTTCACTCTGGTGCCTCCTGCCTGACTGTGACTGGTTCTGTGTGGTCTGCATTTTTTACTCAGTTCCCTCTTCACACCCCCATGCTGCAGATCTTCCCCCCAGATCTTCCAAGTTGCCAGGTTGGAAAATTGTTTCACTTAGTCTTTTTTGTGGATTCTGACACTATAACTTTGTGAGTGTCATTATTTGGTTAGTTGTTTCTTTTCCTTCATTATTGAAGAAGGCAAAAATTGACATCACCATGTTTGAGATTGCATCTGACTGTTGCTGATCAGACCAATACAAGCTCAGAATGCTCTACTATAGGTCAGTCCCAAATAGTCCAGGTGAACACCTGGGGTTCTTACTCTAAAATTTTGTATGTCATATTTCCTTTGAACTGCTTCAATTCTGACTTCCTCATAGAGTGTAACACCCTCACTGATGAGGATATGCCATGTTGGGCAGTCCTGTGTCAATGTCTCCCCTGATGCACAACCAATTCTAAAATTCATTAGAGAGATCTTTAGGGTGTCCTGGTCTCATTTTTATGACCCCCTTGTGAGCACTTGCCCTGTGTGAGTTCTCCATAGAACAGTCTTTTTTGGCAACCATATATCTGACATTCTAATAACATGACTGGTCAATCACACCTTCTATAGTTATGTTGGAATGCTAGGCAATTTAGCTCAAGAAAGGACCTCAGAGTCTGGTATCTTCTTCTGCCAGGTGATCTTCAGAATCTTCCCAAGACAATTCAAATAGAAGTGTTTCAGTTTCCTGACATGGTACTGGGAGACTGACCAGATTTCGTAAGAATTCAGGAAGGAGATCAGTAGCACAGTGGCTCTCTCCCACACTTTCTTTTGGAGCCTACCAAATGCTGAGTTAACTCTGGCAATGCATGTGGTCACCTAATTGTCATTGTGTACCTCCCTGGAAAAGACACTGATAAGGTAAATGAACTTGTCCACAGTAATCAAAACTTTTCCATTTGCTGCAATCAATGGTTCCCTACATGGATGATGTTGTGCTGACTGATGGAGCACTTGTGTTTCCTAGGTGTCAATTGTTAGACCAGAATTAGCACAAGTAGCAGAGAATCGATCCATAATTTGCTGCAACTCAACTTCAGAGGCTGCACTGAGTGTACAATTATCTGCAAATAGAAGAATATGCACCAAAACTCCCTCCACTATGGTCTTTGCTGTAGCTTTTTCAAGTTGAAGAATTTGCCATGTGTGTGGTAGCTTATCATGTTCACACTTAGTGAAAGTGTCTGAAAACAAGATTGAAAACATCATTCTAAAAAGCATGGGAGCAAGGACATATTCTTGTTTTACTCTATTAGTAACCAGGAAATTTCCAGAGCATCACCTACTCTCCAGAACTCAGGCATGCATGCCATCATGAAATTGTTGTACAACACTGATATAATTTTTCATAAACCCTCACAACTGATGGTATCAAAAGTCTTGATCAGATATACAAATGTAGTATACAGATCTCCATTCTGTTCCTGGCATTTTTCCTGGATTTTTCAGGCAGCAAATACCATACTGACTGTTCCTCGACCCTTTGTGGAGTCACATTGACTCTAGAGTAAATGACAATCTTCCAGGTGAAGAATCAGGCTATGGAGAAAGACTCTGGCAATAATCTTTTGTTGCTGTTGTTGTTGTTGTTGTTGTTGTTGCTTTTGTTTTGCTTTAGCTATTACATCTGTTTTTAAATGTATTTATTTTCATCTATATGAACATGTATATTTTTAAGTTACAAAATTTCCTTCCACTCTCCCTTCCCAGCCCAACTCCCCTCGGGGGGGAGGGGGAACAGTCAGGTTATTACTGTACATACATATTTTGATAAACATGTTTACAAATTAGTAATTTTAGGCATGAGGAATTAGGATTAAGGAAAAGAGGTACATAAGAGATAGTTTTTATAAAGTATTCAACAAATTCAAAAGGATCTCTCTCTCTCTCTCTCTCTCTCTCTCTCTCTCTCTGTTTTATTTTTCTTCCTCTGGATGGGAGTAGCCAGTCTAATAGGGTTGTCCCAGTTCTCTGAACTGCTTAGAGGAGCTACTTGCATCAAGGTTGTTCAGCTCATAATGTTGTTGTTGATGTCTATGTGGTTCTTTTGGTTCTACTACCTTTAATCAAAATTAGATCCTGTAAGTCATTCCATGCTTTTCTAGACCATTTATGGTTTCTTATAGAACAGTAGTTTTCCATAGTATTCATGTACCATGACTTGTTTAGTCATTCCCCAATTGATGGGTATCCACTCGATTTCCAGTTATTTGCCAATACAAAAATAGTTTCTTTGAACTTGTAGGACTTTTCCCATTTTTTTTATAAATTCTTCTGGATATAGACTTAGAATTGGAATTGCTGGATCAAATGGTATGAACAGTTTTATTGCTTTTTGGGCATAGTTCCTTATTGCTTTCCAGAAAGGTTGGATCTGTTCACAACTGCACCAGAAATGCATCAATGTCCCAATTCTTCCACATCCTCTCAAATATTGATCATTTTCTGTTTTTCTTATCTTGGCTAATCTAATAGGTATGAGATGATACCTCATTGTTGCTTTAATTTGCATTTCTCTTATCAGCAATAATTTGGAGCATTTTTTTCATATGATTATAAAGCTTTAATTTCTTCATTTGATTCCTTCAATTTCTTTTTCTTCTCTTATTGCTACTGCTAAGCATTTCTAATACTACATTGAATAGTAATGGTGATAATGGACCTCCTTGTTTCACCCTTGAATTTATTGAAAATGCTCTGAGTTTATTCTCTTTATAATATTTGTTGATGTTTTAGATAGATACTACTTATTATTGTAAGGGAAGCTCCATTTATTCCTAATCTTTCTATTGTTTTTAGTAGGAACGGATGTATTTGATCAAAAGCTTTTTCAGGATTTACTGAAGTAATTATATGATTTCTGTTGATTTGCTAATGGTATGCTTAATTATATAAAGTATTTTCCTAATGTTGAACCATCCCTGCCTGTCTGGTCTAAATCCAACTTGATCATCATATATTATCCTGCTAATAACTTGCTGTAGTCTCATTGCTAAAATTTTATTTAAGATTTTTGCATCAATATTCATAAGGGAAATTACTCTATAATTTTCTTTGTTTTGGTTCTTCTGGCTTTAGGTGGCACTATGTTGCTGTTATAAAAGGAGTTTGACAGAACTCCTTCCTAAAATAGTTTATGCAGAATAGAAATTAATTGTTCCTTAAATGTTTGGTAGAATTCACTTGTAAATACATCCGGACCTGGGGACTTTTTCTTTAGGAGTTTATTGATGGTTTCCTCAATTTCTTTTTCTGAAAGGGTTTTTTAAAATATTTTTAAGTCATTTAAGGCAATGGGGTTATGTTACTTGCCCAAGGTCAAACAACTTGGCAATTATTAAGTGTCTGAGGCTGGATTTGAACTCAGTTACTCCTGACTCCAGGGTCAGTGCTCTATCCACTGTGACACCTAGCTGTCCCTGAAATGGGGTTATTTAAGTAATTTATTTCCTCTTCTGTTAATCTTGGCAATTTATATTTTTGTAAATATTCATCCATTTCACTCAAGTTGTCCAATTTATTGGCATACAGTTTGACAGAATAGCTCCAAATTATCTCTTTAACTTCCTCCTCATTGGTGGTAGTTCATACTTTTCATTTTTGATACTGGTAATTTGGCTATTTTCTTTCTTTTTTTTCAGATTAACCAAATCTTTGTCTATTTTACTGGCTTTTTCATAAAACCAACTCTTGCTTTCCAGTTTATTAATCTCTCCCTTGATTTTCAGAATTTCTAATTTGGTATTTAAGATGGTTAATTTGTTCTTTTTCCTAGCTTTTATAGTTCCATAACCAATTCATTGATCTATTCTTTGTCTATTTTATTCATATAGGCATTTAGGGATATAAAATTTCCCCTCAAAATTGCCTTGGATACATCCCATAAATTTTGATATGATGCCTAATTATTATCATTTTCTTGAATATAATTATTGATTATTTCTGTTATTTGCTATTTGATCCTATTATTATTTAAGACAAAGTTATTTAATTTTCAATTACTTCTTGATTTATCTTTCCCTGATGCTTATTTACATGTAATTTTTATTGCATCATGGCCTGTGAAGTGTGTATTTATTATTTCTGCCTTTCTGCATTTGATTATAAGGTTTTTCTGCTCTAATACATGGTCAGTTTTGGTGAAGGTACCATGTACTTCTGAGAAAAAGATATATTTTTTTCTATGCCAGTTAAGGTTTCTCCAGAAGTCTATCATATCTAAGTTTTCCAAGATTTCATTCACCTTCTTAACTTCCTTCTTGTTTATTTTGTTGTTAGATTTATCTAGTTCTGAGAGAAGAAGACTGAGGTCTCTCATTATTAAAGTTTTGCTCTCTACTTCTTGTAATTCACTCAGTTTTTCCTCTAAGAATCTGAATGTTATACTACTGGTACATCCATGTTTAGCAGTGATATAGTTTCATTACCAATAGTGCCTTTTAAGAAGATGTGGGTTTCTTCCTTATCCCTTTCAATGAGATTGATTTTTACTTTTACTTTATCTTTAAGATTGATACCCAGATATTTTTTAACTTCAACTGAGTCATAATATGTTTTGTTTCAACTTTTTAACTTTACTCTATGAATGTATCTTTCTGCTTCAAATTTGTTTCTTGTCAAAAAACAAATTATAGGATTATAGTTTTTAGTCTATTCTGCTATCTGCTTCCATTTTTTGGGACAGTTCAACATTTACATTTAAGATGAATAATTCTGTATTACCCTCCATGCTATCTTTCTCCATTTATATTTTTCTTTTTCCTTTTCTCTTATTCCTCCTCTCCAAAATTTTACAACCTTTTACCTTCAACTTTACTTTTACAGATTTTACTTTCAGTTTATTTTCACCTTCCCTTCCCTTTTATCAGTTCCTTCTTCCCTTATCTTTCCCTTTCCCAGGCCCTCCCTTCCCTGTAGATTAAATTAGATTTTTAAAACTAAGTGGGAATGTATCTTATTCCCTCACTAGCCTAAATCTATTGAATAGAATTTATTCAGCATTCACATTCTCCCTTCTTTGCCTCTAAAATTATAAATCTTTGTGCCTCATTTCCTTGGTGTTATTTATCACTCTAATATTATTAATCAGGTATCATCAATTACAGTTTGATTATTTGGTTACTTGATAAGCTCATATTGTTATCAAGATATCATCACAGATTGTTTACTTGATTGCTTGATAAGCAGTATTGACTCAAATGTCATCAAATTATAATTACAATCATTTTTCCTTATACCCTTTTCAAATACCTTTCCAGTACACACAATCTTCCTCACAAGCCAAAGTATCATCCAAAGTCACGTCATTTGTGGACCTATTTGTGCTGCTTCTCCCAGGCCTATTTTTTTCTCACATTTCATTCTTCCCCCTCCCCCCCCCCACCCAGGGTCAGAGTATTTAACTCTTTGTTAAGTCAAGAAAGATGTAGGTCCTTTCACATTTTTATCTCCTTGCCCTTCCCCCCACCTTATTAAATGAAGCACTGGTTCAATCAAACCCTGTTCTAATTAGCTGCAAGAATTTGTTTTTGTTTTTATTTTTGTTTGAGTTTTGCTGGACAATTGGGTTAAGTGACTTGCGCATGGTCACATAGCTGGGTAATTATTAAGTGTCTGAGGATGGATTTGAACTCAGGTCCTCCTGACTTCAGGGCTGGTGCTCTATCCACTGTGCCACTTGGCTACCCCAAGAATCTGAAAGATCTCTAAGTACTGGAGTCTCTGAAGGGCTCAACTGAGTACCTTACAAATGATTATGAGTTTCAGAAACACTGACTCAGGACGTCAAAATTTATGATGCTTAAAGGGTTCTAAGTACTGGGAGGTTCTGGAGGTCTCACCTGAGAATTTTGCAAATGATTCTAAATTACTGAGACTCTGACTCAGGTCCTGGCTGTTTATGATGCCCTCATTAGACAAGGTGCTAAGCATTGTGGGATTAAAGTGAGTCAAAGGATAATGAGACACTTAAGTTTAAAGTTAACACCCTTGCTTTTCTTCAGGGCTTTTTTGTCTCAAACATAATGTTGCCATCTTGGACCTCTTCAATTAAGAGATAAGATTCATTCTCTTCAATTATATTCTATCCTTTAATTAGCCTAAAATAAGTAAAGTTCTAAAGAATTAGATGTATTATAGCTTACCTTTTAGGGTTTTTTACAATTTGATAATCTTGACCAACATTTGTTTAGTTTTGCTTTGTTTTGTTTCTTCCCCTTTTAATTTACTTTTTTTATGCAACTCTTGAGTTCTATATTTGGTATTTGAATTCTCTTTTCAGTTCTTGTCTTTGTGTCAGGAAATTCTGGAAGTTCTGTATTTTATTGAGCATCCTTCTTTTTCACTGACAGTTTATGCTGAATTTTTAAGGGTAATACATTCTGGATTGTAATCCCAGGTCTTTGCTTTCTGAAATATGATATTCTTGGCCTTCTGATCCCTCAGTGTTGAAGCTGATAGGTCCTGTGTGAGTCTAATTGTGTTCCTTTGTATTTAAATTGTTTTCTTTTTGCTGTTTGCAATATTCTCTCCTTTATTTGAGAATTCTGGAATTTGAGTATTATAGCCCTTGGAGTTTTTTATCCTGGGTCTCTTTCTGAAGGGGTTCTGTGAATTCTTTCATTAGTTATATTGTTATCTTGTTCTAGTAGAATTGGATAATTTTCCCTTATAATTTCATGAAGGATGTTTTCCAGGCTCTTTTCTTTATCCAGATTTTTTTAGTAGTCTTATGATTTGTAGATTGTCTCTTCTGGATCTATTTTCCAGGTCAATCATTTTCTCTAAAAAGTACTTTACATTTTCTTCAATTTTTTCATCCTTTTTATTTTGTTTGCTGGAATCTTGTGGTCTTATAGATTCATTGGTTTCTATTTGTTCAATTTTCTTCATTTAGCTTCTGTGTTTCCCTTCCTAGTTAGTTATTTTTACTTTTAACAAAGTTGATTTCTTCAAGCAATTTTTCATAATTTTCCTGCCTTACTTTCATTTCTTTTTTTCATCTTTCTTCTTCCTATTTTCTTTAGTTTTTGAATTCTTTTTTTAAGTTCTTTGATGAACTTTTTCATTTGAGTCCAATTCAAAGACTGTTTTGATATTTCCCCTGTGAGTGACTTTTCACAGCTTTCTTCTTCAGATATGGTATTGCTGTCATCTTTGTCTGTAAAGTAGTTTTCTATAGTGAGCAGTCTTTT
Organism: Macrotis lagotis; assembly: GCF_037893015.1. Classification (NCBI taxonomy): domain Eukaryota; kingdom Metazoa; phylum Chordata; class Mammalia; order Peramelemorphia; family Peramelidae; genus Macrotis; species Macrotis lagotis. Next base: position 39,181,105 of record NC_133662.1, read on the forward strand.
AACTTTTTTGCTTATCTTTATTATTCTAATTCTGCTCCTGGGGTACAGGGAGTATAAATCAAGCTTTTTTTTTTCCTGGACCTAGGTTATGATCCCTGGTTTGCCTTTGGTTTGCCTATGCACTCCAGCTTTTGCCTTTGCAGAGAATTTTTTGCTCTTTTATGTCAACATTCTGACTTAACAGTGGTTTGCTCCCAATCCAATCTTGTCTTTTACCTCATTGTTCTCAGGGTTCAGACATGGTTTGGGGCTAGAATCCTCCATGCTGACTTGCTATCTAGCTTCTGGGACCTCTGTTGTTGTTAAACTAGATTGTACTATGGCTAGGAGCCTCCTTCTAGCTTTCCCATTCTCCCACCTCTTGGACTTTACTTCTCCTTTTCCCCCAAAGAATCAGATCTTCACTGAATATCCTCCATGATGTCTACAACTGAAAACTTATTTGCATCATCTTTTTTCTTGGTGGGATCCATAGTCTGAATGTCAGAGTAGAGGCTTCATTTATCTTTGGTAGGGAAAAAGTTCCAGGAATATGTTAGCTTCACACTACCATCTTGGCTCCACACTAGAAGTCCTATGTGGCAAGAATCTTACCAGCAATAACTAAAGAAGAAATATCCCTATGATTGTCACAGGACAATCTATTCCCATTATCTTTGTAGGGATGGATGATGGAGGCATCCTAGAATTCTTAGGGGAATAATCTTTTCATGTCATGTAACCTGGAAATTTTCAGTCAATTTTTGGATAAGCAATAAACCCCCTAATTTGTAGATCTCAACAGGAGTAGAATCAGTCCTAGGTGCTTTGCCAATTGAAAGGTGCCTAATAGTATTCAAAAAATATTCTTCAGTTGGAAATTTAGGTAGGGTCTGATTAATTTCAGATTGAGGTAAATGGTCAATAGATTCTGCATTGAATAATAATAGTTTATTAAGAACATTATGGAAGTGTTCAGCCCATCTCTCTAGGATCATGTCCCTATTGAAAATAAATGTGAATCCATCAGTGCTGAGTAGTTGAGATGTACCATAGGCCTTTGGCCTATAAATAGGATTCAAGGCATCATAAGAGAATTTTAGTTTGTTAATATTGCATAAAGTGAATTTCATCTGTCTTCTTACTGAGCCAAGATTGAGAATTGGGTGGCTCAGGTGAACATCAAATGTTGAAGTAGCCCTGAAAAGGGTTCATCAGCCCTCTACCAAAGGTACTATTGTTCCTTGAACACCCCCTATACCCCAGAATAATTATTTTAAAATATTTTGAATGGTTTTGGAGAAAGCTTGGGCATGTTTCTACTTTTACTAGGCCACCTTTGTTCCACCTCCCATAGATTTGTTTCTTTCAGAATTGGTCATTCTGTTTGACTTTATCAATTGGTGATTCTTACTTTTGAAAATTGGGAACATAAATACAGAAATATGGCAGAGAGAGGACAGGTACAGTGCTAGTCTCCTGACCTTCATTCCTGATCTTCCCTCATATATAATATGAAGCAAACCTCTTAACAGAAATCCAATCTACAAAACCCAGAAAGGAGAAACTAGGAGAAGAAGATCTACCTCAAGGTTTGTCCTCTGGGATCATGGGTGAGCCAAGCACAGATGACACAGAACAGGGTCAGAGTCTGAGAGCTCGACTACCCTGATCAGTGGGGTAAACTAGAGCCTGGAAGCCTAAAAGAAGGGCAAGCCTGATCATCCACAGGGGCAATTAGGGAGCAGAAGCATTGTTTGTGGCACTGACAATCTGGAGCTTGCCTGCATAGCTGGAGGATGAGTTCCAGTGCTGGAGAGCAGTAGCCATACCTTCATTTCAGCTGAAGCCTCTTCCCAGAACAAACACAATTACAACCCACCTCTGCCCCATGCCTTAAGGCAACAGACCTCCCTCAGCTGTGAATAAGAATTACCTTGCCCTAGGCTAAAACCCACTATTGTACAAAGATAAAATTACTCCACAGGTTCATCCCCCCTCCAGGCTAAGGAAGAGGGCCTCAAATTAAGGTCACAGACACTCCAGAGAAAGAAACCAACACAGACTACTGGCCAGTCCACTTGGAGTTACTAAACCCAGTGAGTAAAGCCTCTAGGAATCTCAACACCTAACCTCTGTGAACCGGCCCCTCGGCAACATAAGGTCTTAGGAAAATGAACAAAGGTCAGAGAAAAGGGAGTCCATAAAGAAATTCCTAGAAGGAAAAGACCCTAACTCAGAGAGACGGAGAAACTCTCAGAGTATTATAATTTGCTCTCCAGTACAGAAAGACTCCCTAGAAGAAATCAGGAAGGCGTTTAAAAATCAATTGGAAAATTTGGAAGAACCAATTAACACCTTCCAACAAGAAAATAAATCATTGGAAAATACAACTGGACAAACCCAAAAAGAAAATAATTATCTCAAAATCTCAATTGGTCAAATGGAAAACTCTTACAAAAATAGAATTGACCAATTGGAAAAGGAGCTGCAAAAGGTAAATGAAGAAAATTCTTCTCTAAAAAAAGAATGGATTCTGTGGAAAGTAATGACTTCATGAGATAGCAAGAGTCTGTTAAACAAAACCAAAAAATCAAAAAAAAAAAAATAGAAGAAAATGTAAAATACCTCATCAGCAAAACCACTAACCTTGAGAATAGAATGAGGAGAGACAACCTAAGAATTATAGGTCTTCCTGAAAACATTGAAGAGAATAAAACCCTGGACTTAATTTTATAGGATTTAATGAAGGATATCATGAACTTAATATTATAGGATTTAATGACAGAAATCATGGAACCAGAGGGAAAAATAGTTATTGAAAGAAGATATAGATTTCCTATGGAAAGAGACCCTAAAATGAAACCACCAAGGAATTTTGTGGCCAAATTCCAGAACTCTCAGATAAAAGAGAAAATCTAGCAAGCAGCCAAAAAGAAACACTTTAGATACCAAGGAAGCACAGTAAGGATTACACAGGACCTGGCTGCATCAACATTAAGGGATCAAAGGGCCTGGAATGAAATATTCCAAAGAGCAAGGGAGCTTGTAATGTAGCCAAGAATCCACTACCCAGCAAAACTGAGCATTCTCTTCCAGGGGAAAAGATGTACACTTAATGAAATATAAGACTTCCAACATTTCCTGATGAAAAAGTCAGAATTTAATAGAAAATTTGGACATCAAACAGGAGACTCAAAAGCCACCTGAAAGGTAAAGAAAAAACTGCTATCCAATAAGATAAATCTGACTGTATCCCCTCCTGGGTGAAAGATTTTCATAATTTTTGGGAATTGTAACTCTATTACAGAGAATACACTTAGCCAGAAGTAATAGATACTCATGACTTTTCTGTAACTCAGATAGAATGATTAAAAACAATACCTCCTTAAAAGGGGGATGGAGAAGATTGAATGGGGTAAAGCACATTACACTGAGAGGTACAAAAGACCTATTGTAATAGAGAGGAAGAAGGGAGGAGCTGAGAACCACATGAATCTTCCTCTCATCAGACTTGGCTTAAAGTTAACTTACACAAAAGCTCAGTTAAGTTAAGAAACTTATCTTACCTTTCATGAATTAAAAGGGGGAAATGGGAGGGAGGGGACAGGAAGGAGACTAACAGAAGGAAAGGAAGGAAGAAGGGGAAAAGGGAAAGGTGTTGGGGGCGGGGGGAAGAGGCTTGGCGGTCGCTTAGCGGGGGAAACATAATCACCTTATAAGGGAATGTTACAGAACTCGGCCCCTCATTGAGTAAGAGTTCATGGGAGGGAGGACAGAAGGGATAAAAGTGTCTGCTGAGAGGTTGGGCGGGAGCGGGGATGTGATCACAGAAGAATAAAGACTCATTATCCACCTCAGGCGCTCTGTCTGGTTCTTCCCCCATCAAAGAGTGGGGGCCAGAGGTACCCCGAAGACTCATCACGCGTTGGACTGGTGAGTAAGAGGACGGACTAGCATAAAGAAGCCGGCGTTGTAAATAAAAACCCGGCAAGTGGCACCCGGAACAGGGACCTGATTTTGCTAGGGAACGTCTGAATCCGCTGGTCAGATTCTCCAGACAGCCTCGGTCGTTTCCGACCGGGAGGAAGGAGAGGGCGTTTACTCTCAGATATTGCCTGAAGGACATATCCCTATTGTGTTGACTATGCTTCCTTTCTCTTCCCTTTCTCCTTCTGCTCTAATCACGCTCCTTGCCGTGCTGGCCTGTCTGATTGTGCCCTGCTGCCTCCTTCTCTTTTGCCGAACGGGAACTTTCCAGTTCTGCCACCTGTTAGGATTGCAGCCTCGGCTAGTAGACAGCATGGGGGGCCGGAATAGTATTCCCGCCTTTCAGCCGGAGGAGAAAGGGGTCGTTGCAGCGCAGCTTTATAAACTCTGCGCTAAGCATGGCTGTAAATTACCTATAAAGACGTGCCGTGCTTTTGTTGAGAATATCTGGAACATCTGCCCTTGGGTGCAACATAGTGGGATCCAACCAGGTAAATGGAAGGTGGTAGGGCAGCAGATGGCCTCCTATGATGACACCTGCCCGGGAAAACTGACCCCTGAGGATTTTACAGTGTATAAGATAGTGGATGCAGCCCTGCATCCCCAGAAGGTGACTTTGGCACGAACAATCAGCACTCAGGTGGGTAGCTCGTTGGCGGGATCGGATTCAGAGAGCTCAGAGGAAGAGGGAAGGCCACCCCCTCCCCTGTATCCATGGGAGGAACTTAGAAGAAACAATGGGGGAACAAGGGGCCCCCAGGGAGAAGAAAATGCCGCATGCCCCTCCTTACCGAGACAGAAAGAAAAGGGGGAGGGCGATGAATGTGGCACACTTAGAGATTCAGGGCCGGAAGTTTCCGAGCGCGGGAAGGGAGGGGTGCAAACAGTCCTCAGGGGTGGCAGGAAGAGGAGCGTGAGTAGGTGGGACCGGGAGGCTGCTGACGAGGAGGGAGAAGTCCGCGCTGATTGGACAGCTGCCGCGCCCCAGGCTTGGCGGCCCAGCCAGGAAACAGAGGCAAAAAATCCCCCGTGTTCCTTGTCCGCCCTTCAGAGATCCCCTCAAGGGCTCTGCCCATCCGGCCTACTTGCCGCGAGTGCCTCCATAGCAATAGAGAAAGGGGAGGAGGTGGACTGGGATGACTGGGGCCTCTACCCGGTATTTACGGACCCCCTTACCGGAGCCCGAGACTACCGCCCTGTCCCTTTTAAGATGCTTAAGGAACTTAAGGAGGCCGTGACTAAATACGGCCCAAGCTCCCCTTATGTAAAAAGACTGACGCAAAACCTCTTCGCTACGCACCCTTGGACCCCTGCTGACTTTGATGAAATTGCAGCCGCGTGCCTGGATGCCTCCTCATATTTAGCTTTTAAGGCTCAGGCCCGCAGAGAGGCCTCTAAGCTGGCAAAATCCCGGGGTTATACTCCCCTGGATTTAGCCATTGACCTCCTGTGTGGAACTGGAGCCTATACTGACCCTGCTGTTCACAGGCCCGGTATGGCCAGTTTGAGCTAGAGACTGTTAAAGAAACACATGTTGCAGCTTGGGATAAGATTGGAGCCATGAAAGGGGGGAGAGCCACACAGAAGTTGGTTGGGCTGAAGCAGAGAGCAGATCAGACACCCCTCTCATTTGTGAACGAGGTTAAAGAGACAGTGACTCGTATAATGGGAGACACCCCGGGATCTGATCTACTTATGAGACAATTGATTAAAGAGGGACTTCGCCCCAAAGGGATCGCAGCCATTAGCAGCCTTCCCCCCGACGCTTCATTAGAAGAAATTGTTGACAAATTGCTGGACATGCCCAGCGAGGATTCAATTCAAGCCTTAGTGACTGCCATGGAGAACCAGGAGGATAGCCTCCTGACCGCCCTTCGTGGTATGCAGGTGAGACCCACCTGTTTTGGGTGCGGAAAGCCAGGGCACCTCAAAGTACAGTGCAGGCAGCGGCCCCCCTCCACTTCAGTTCCAACCTGTTATTCCTGTGGAAAGCCAGGTCACATAGCCAGGTTCTGCCGATCCAAAGGGAAGAAGTCGGGAAAAGGGAAAGGGAGGGGCCCAGCCGCGGCCCCCCCCCCCCCCCGTGCTCGAAGACAGCGGCCCCATCACTGTGACTATCCCCGTGAGGGTTGACTATAGAGAAGGGACACAGCAGAGAGAGATCGGGCCTTGGGAAACCTCGATGATTCCCATCGAGCTAAATATTTTCCCAGCGCTCATCACAGGGGCTGAGAGATGTGTGGACTTAGTCACCCATACCCAGGTCATTTTTGGTCCCGGAAGTCCCACATCCGTAAGGGTCACAAACCCCCACCCCTTTCCCACCTTGGTAAAACAGGGCCAAGAGGTGGGAAAGGCGCTGCCCTTGCGGACCCCTCCCGCTCATGTGAACTGGGTCCACCCAGTCAGCTCTGGGCGACCACTGTTAACCGTCACGGTGGAAAATCAGAAGCTCGAAGGGATAATTGACACTGGAGCCGATTGCTCTGTCATAAATAGGGGACAGTGGAGGCGCGAGTGGCCACTCCTACAGAGCCCTCAAGCAGTGACGGGGGTGGGGGGGCAATAGATCTGCCATGAAAGCAGCACACGCCTTACGGTGGTCAGCTTTGGAAGAATCTGGACTCTTCACCCCACTGTGCCTACCCGACCTCCCTTATGCATTATGGGGTAGAGATATCTTGAGCCAGCTTAACCTGACACTTGCCACCCCTGATAGCCTGCGGGGAAATTAATTGGGGCCACTCTAGAGATGAGCTTTTCCCCCAGAATAACATGGATTAATAAGAAACCTATTTGGGTTGAGCAGTGGCCCCTGACAAAAGAAAAGCTCATCGCCCTCACAGACATAGTAATGACCCTCCTGCGCGAGAACAAAGTGGAACCGTCCCTTAGCCCGTATAACTCCCCCGTCTTTGTCATAAAAAAGAAAGGGGGGAGTTGGAGAATGTTGATTGATCTTCGGGCAGTAAATGCCAACATGGTACCCATGGGGACCCTCCAACCTGGTCTCCCTATGCCCACTGCAGTCCCGCAAGGGTGGACTATTATAGTGATTGATGTTAAAGACTGCTTCTATAGCATTCCCCTCCACCCGGAGGACAAAGAAAAATTTGCCTTTTCCCTCCCCGCGATCAATTTCCAAGCCCCCAGTAAACGTTATCAGTTCACCGTCCTACCGCAGGGAATGGCCAATAGCCCCACCCTGTGCCAGCTTTACATGGATACTCTGCTACATCCTATCAGAAAAGAATTCCCGAATTGCATGCTCATACATTACATGGATGATATCTTGATTGCAGCACCTTCTGTGACGGGGGCTCGGGCTTGCTTGCAACGCACCACCCATGTCCTCCGCAAGAAGGGGCTTCACATAGCCCCGGAAAAGGTACAGATGGATTTCCCCTATGATTACTTGGGGCATAGGATTTTTCCGGGAAAGATTAGTAGGGCACTTCCTCCGATCAACGTCGAGGGATACACTACTCTTAATGATTTTCAGAGGCTTGTTGGCGCCATACAGTGGCTGCGTCCCGCTATGCCCCTCCCATCCTCCTTAATGCAACCTCTATATGATGTCCTTAAAGGCGACTCCCATCTGTCATCCCCTAGAAGTTGGACCCCCCAGGCAAGACAGGCGCTCTCGGAAATTTTCCGCAGAACCTCTTCCTTCTTGGTTCAATACGACCCGGAGTCGCCTGTCCTCTTCCACACACTGGGGGACAGTTCCCTGGGCTGGGGATGTTTATTCCAGAGACATGGATGCCTTGAATGGCTATACCCCCGGACCACTAAGAGCATCATCCGGGACCGGTGGGAGGCCCTGGCCTTATTTTGCCTTCAGGCCTCAGAGCGATGCCAGCGTCTCTTTGGCCTCTTGCCTGTCCTCAACTTTACCCTCCCAGAGGAGGTGACCCACTCGCTAGTTGATAGATCTATCGCTTGGGCCACTGTCCTGACTACCCTCTCTCAGACCAGACTCACGCCACCTCCCGTGGTTAGAGTGTTCGCTGAACTGCACCTTTCCCACCCGCGCCCTCTAGTGTCCCCAGAACCAGTGACCGGCCCTAATGTCTTCACTGACGCTACCAGGTTGGGCCGTGCTGTGGTCCATGACCCTGCTAGACCCGCCACCTGGATTTTTGATACCCCCTTTGACTCCACTCAGAAGAATGAACTATATGCTATACTTCAGGCGTTCCGTCTCTACAGAGACACCCCTTTTAACCTTATTACTGACAGTATGTATTGTGCCATGCTAATCCCTCGTTTAGAAGATGCCATTAGCCCACTCCTTATACAGCTGCAATCCTCCCTCCATGATAGAAACCACCCCCTGTTTGTTCGCTCTCACGTTTCTTCCACCGGCCCCATATTCCAGGGCAATGCGGAGGCAGATAGGGCTCTCTTGTTAAACCTGTCCACACCTGCCCAGCTGGCACATGGTAAGTATCACTTGTCATCCAGGTCGCTCCGGCGCCTATACAGCATTCCCCGGAAGGAGGCTCGCAAAATTGTGCGCTCCTGCACTTCTTGTGCTCCCTTTAGACAAGCCCTCCCCGCGGAGGGGTCTAACCCACATGGGGACGGCCCCAATGCTCTTTGGCAGATGGACATTACTCACCTGGGTCGTAAGTACATCCATGTCTCGGTGGACACCTTCTCCTCCTTCACCTTCGCCTCTCTACAGCCAGGAGAAGCGGTTAAACACGTTCTCTCACATCTATATGCCCAGATGGCTGTCTTAGGCGTCCCCTCGGCTATCAAAACCGATAATGGGCCCGCCTACACCTCGAGAGCCTTTGCTTCCTTTTGCAAAGAATTTTCCATTTCCCATTCCACCGGGATCCCTTACAATCCCACTGGCCAAGCTTTGGTAGAAAGAGCAAATCGCACACTCAAAACTACGCTCTTTAAACAGAAAGGGGGAGTTGGCAGGTCACTGACCCATTCAGACCTGTCTCAGGTACTATTTACCATGAATTTCCTACAAGTCAGGGATGACGGCACTACAGCCGCCCAGAGATTTTTCTCCCCAAAAGGACATGCTAAGAAAGAACCAACGCTCCTGCCCTCTCCCACCAAGGCCCTACCAGGCTCTAAAGTCATGTGGAGAGATGAAGAGGGAGGTTGGCATGGCCCTGTAACGGTAAAGAACAGAAGACAGGGCCACCTGTCATTTCATCCCGAGGATAAGATAGAAGAGCCAGAAAGATGGCTCCCTGTTTACAAGATAAGAGACCTTGATTAATGCCCAACCCTACGGGGTGAGAGGAATTTCTTCCTTTTTCAGGCCTTCTGATCGTCGTAGGGATCCTTGGAGGTGCTCCATCTGAAGGAAATCCGACATGGGGAATACTCCGAGTTATTCCCTCTCCCCTTCCGGTAGCACGGAACTCCCCGATCTACCCTCGCCTGCTAGTGACCAATACATCGATGGGGCTCCCTTCTGCATATATGGACCCCGCTGAAGCACCGGTCCAGAACTCCTTCTGCTGGGACCTGAACAACTCCCTATGTTTCGACATCGGGGAAGAAAATCGGTCCTGGAACTTCAACTCCACAGGGCAGAACGATTTTAACTATAGCACTGCCCCGACTGACCCCTGCGTCGGCCTTTTCCCGCAGACGACTGTCAGCCCAGCAGGGACAAAAAAGGGGACCCAGCTCCGAGGCCTTCTGGGTTGGCGACCCCTGGTGAATCAAACTCAACGGGACTTCACGATTCCTCGGTGGGGCCCCTCATGTGTGGCCACAGGGGAAGACATCGAGGATCCCATACCATGGAGGGATTGCCAGATGGCGGGAGGATACCCCCTTGAGGGTGAACAAGGACGCTGATTCTGGGAATCACCCTACTTGTTGTCTGTTTCTGCCGCCTAGCTAGGCGACAGAGGGGCTATATGCTTCTTACTCAGAAAGCCTTCATGGCCATGGAGACGGGGGAGGATCCCCAAGTCTGGCTAGCCGCCATGCATGACATGTGACACCTAGGGGTAAGACGAGGTAAACCCCAAGACGGGCAACCTCTCCTAACCCAGCCACCTAAGACAGGCCCTGAGGGTGTCGGGCGCCTAGGACGGGCAAGGTCCTGGGTTGAAGGAGATGACCTAAGACAGGGTTCCTCGCCCCCGGCTATCAGAGGCCAGTAGAAATGACACCGCTTAAGGCTAACCTCAGCACCGCTTAAGGTCACACCAAGTGATAACCTTGTAAAACAGAAAGGGGGAGATGTTGGGGGCGGGGGGAAGAGGCTTGGCGGTCGCTTAGCGGGGGAAACATAATCACCTTATAAGGGAATGTTACAGAACTCGGCCCCTCATTGAGTAAGAGTTCATGGGAGGGAGGACAGAAGGGATAAAAGTGTCTGCTGAGAGGTTGGGCGGGAGCGGGGATGTGATCACAGAAGAATAAAAACTCATTATCCACCTCAGGCGCTCTGTCTGGTTCTTCCCCCATCAAAGAGTGAGGGCCGGAGGTACCCCGAAGACTCATCACACGTTGGACTGGTGAGTAAGAGGACGGACTAGCATAAAGAAGCCGGCGTTGTAAATAAAAACCCGGCAGAAAGGAGAAAGAAAAGAGAGGGGAGTTGATATAGGAGGACAAACACACTGAAGGGGGCAGTATTCAGAAAAAATACTGGGGAATATGGATAAAGGAGAAATGGGGGAAAATACAAACAGAGGGAAGATAGCATGGATGGCAATAAAGTGTTAATAATTATAACTTTGAATGTGAATGGAATGAACTCTACATTAAAACATAAGCAAATAGCAGAATGGATTGAAAACCAGAATCCTACAATATACTGCTTCCAAGAAACTCATTTGAGGCATAGAGATACCTATAGAGTAAAGGTAAAAGGTTGAAGCAAAGTATATTTTGCTTCAGCTGAAGTGAAATAAACAGGGGTAGCAATCCTTATCTCAGACAAAGCAACTGCAAAAATAGGTAGAATTAAAAGAGATAAGGAAGGAAATAATATCCTCCTAAAAGGTACTATAGACTATAAAGTAATTTCAATACTAAATATGTATGCACCCAATGGTATAGCATCCAAATTCTTAGAGGAAAAGTTGAAAGAGCTACAGGAAGACATAGGCAGCAAATCTCTACTAGTAGGAGACCTCAATCTCCCATGCTCAGATATAGACAAATCGAAACATAAAATAAACAAGAAGGAACTTAAGTAGATTAATAGATTGTTAGAAAAAATAGATATGATAGACTTATGGGGGAAACTGAATGGGGATAGAAAGGAATATACCTTTTCATGCAAAGCTTCACTGGAAAAATATCTCACCAGGAAAAATGGATCTAGATGACACAACGTCAAAATTTTGTATCTACCTGAAAATCATAATCCAAAGAAGGAGTTGGACAACATCTTTCAAGAAATTATTGAGAAATTTGCTCTGCTATCCTGCAACCAAATGGTAAAATAGACATTGAAACAATCCAACAATCACTTCAATAAAGAGATTGCAAAATTAAAAACTCCAGGGAACATTATAGCTGCATTATAGAACTATCAGATCAATGAAAAAACAGTGGAATTGGCCTGAAAGGAGGAATTGAAATATTGGGGAACCACAATGAAGATCATAGAGACCTTAGCAGCTATAAAATTATATAACTGAAGGTCATAAAAATGATATTGAGGAAATCAAAGAAGCTAAGATTACAAATAAGAATTAACTATAGTAAAGTAAGAATGAATACTTCAATGGAAAAAAATCATTAAATAAAATAGAAAGATTTAAAACTTTCATAAGTAGAAAGCCAAAAACAAACAAAAAAATTAATCTCCAATATCAAGATTTAAAAGAAGTCTAAAAAGGGCAAAAAAAGATAGGAGCTTAAATTGATTGGAGCTTAAATGGTTTCATACCTATGCAGGAAGATAATAATTATAATACTTTCTTTAATAATAGAAAGATTTTATTCATTTTGAATTTTAAAATTTTTCCCTAATTCTTGCTTCCCTCTACTGCCCACCCCTGACACAAGGCAGTCTGTTAATATTTGCATTGTTCCAATGATAGACATTGATCTCAGTTGAATATGATGAAAGAGAAATCATATCCTTAAGGAAGAAATATAAAGTATAAGAAATAGCAATATTACATAATAAGATAACATTTTTTAATTAAATGTAATAGTCTTTGGTCTTTGTTCAAACTCTACAATTCTTTCTCTGGATACAGAAGGTATTCTCCATTGTAGATAGCCCCAAATTGTCCCTGATTGTTGCACTAAAGGAACGAGCAAGTCCTATGGTTGATTGTCACCCCCATGTTGCTATTAGGATGTACAGAGTTCTCCTGGTTCTGCTCATCTTGCTCAGCATCAGTTCATGCAAATCCTTCCAGGCTTTCCTGAATTCCTATCCCTCCTGGTTTCTAATAAAACAGTAATGTCCCATCACACACACACACACACACACACACACACACACACACGCATACACACACAGACACGCACACACACACATATACCACAGTATGTTAAGCCATTGTGCAATTGAAGGACATTCACTTAATTTCCAATTTTGTCACTACAAACAGTGTTGCTGTGAATATTTTTGTACAAGTGATGTTTTTACCCCTTTTCAAAATCTCTTCAGGGTATAGACCCAGTAGTATTATTGTTGGATCAAAGGGTATGCACATTTTTGCTGCCCTTTTGGCATAATTCCAAACTGCACTCCAGAAACCAGCTCCACCAACAATGTATTAGTGTCCCAGAATTCCCATATCCCTTCCAACATTGATCATTATCCTTTCTGGTCTTATTGGCCAATCTGAGAGGTGTAAGGTGATACCTCAGAGATGCTTTAATTTTGAGTGCTCTAATAAGTAGTGATTTAGAGTAATTTTTCATATGACTGTGGATGGCTTTGATTTCCTCATCTGTAAATTTCCTTTCCATATCCTTTGATCAATTTTTTTAGGATTTTGCAAGGCAATGGGGTTAAGTAGCTTGTCCAAGGCCACACAGCTAGGTAATTATTAAGTGTCTGAGGCTATATTTGAACTCAGGTACCTCTGACTCCAGGGCCAGTGCTCTATCCAATGTGCCACCTAGCCACTCCCCTTTGACAATTTTTCAATTGGGGAATGACTTTTTTTTGAAAATTTGACTCAATTCTCTGTATATTTTAAAAATGAGTCCTTTGTCAGAAATACTTATAAAAATTGTTTCCCAATTTATTGCATTTCTTTTGATCTTGATTACAGTGATTTTATCTGTGCAAAATTATTTAATTTCATGTAAACAAAATTATCTAGTTTGTTTTTAATGATATTCTCCATCTCTTCCTTGGTCATATACTGCTTCCCTTTCCATAGATCTGATAGCTAAACTATTCCTTGATCTCCTATTTTGATGATAATATTGTTTTTTTGTGTGTCAAAATCCTGTAACCATTTTGATATTATCTTGGTAGTGTGTGAGGTGTTGGTCAAATTCAAGGGTCTTCCATAATAACTTCCAATTTTCTCAACAGTTTTATCAAAGAGAGAGTTTTAATTCCAATAGCTTGACTCTTTGGGTTTATCAAACAGCAGATTACTTTAATCATTTCCTGCTATTGCAACTAATCTATTCCACTGTTTCACCACTCTATTTCTTAGCCAATAGCACAGAGCTTTGATGATTGATGCTTTATAATATAATTTTAGATCTGGTAGGTCTAAGCCATGTTCTTTTGCACTATTTTTCAATAAATCTCTGGAAATTCTAGACTTTTTTATTTCTCCAAATGAATTTACTTACAATTTTTTCTAACCCATTAAAGTAAGTTTTTTTAGAATTTTGATTGGTAGGCACTAAACAAGTAGTCTAATTTTGGTTGAATTGTCATTTTTATTATATTATATTGACCTATCCATGAGCAGTTGATATTTGCCCAGTTATTTAAATCTGATTTAATTTGTGTAAGAAGTGTTTTATCATTGTTTTCAAAAAGTTTCTGAGTTTGTCTTGGCAAATAGACTCTGAAGTTACTTTGAATGATATTTGAATTTCTAGCTCTTTCTACTACATCTAGCTAGTTATATATAGAAAAGTTGAGGAATTATGTGGGTTTATTTTATATCCTGCCACTTTGCTAAAATTGCTAATTATTTCTAAATGTTTTTAAATGATTTCTTGGGATTCTCTAGGTATATAATGATGTCATCTGTAAAGAGTGAGAGTTTTGTCTATTCCTTCCCAATTCTAATTACTTCAGTATCTATTTCTTCTCTTATTGTTGGAGCTAACATTTCTAATACAATATTGAATAGAAGTGGAGATAATGGGCACCTTTGCTTCCCTTCCTGATCTTATAGGGAATGCCTCTAGCCTATCCCCATTGCATATAATGCTTGTTCATGGTTTCAGATAGATATTGCTTATCATTCTAAGGAACAATCCATCTACTCCTATGCTCTCTAAGTGTTTTCAGTAGGAATGGGTGCTGTATTTTGTCAAAAGATTTTTTCAGCATCTATTGTTACAATCATATGTTTTCTGATAGTTTTGTTATTGATATAAATAATTATACTAACAGTTTTCCTAATATTGAACCAACCAACCTTGCATTCTTGGGATAAATGATATTTGGTCAAAATGTATTATCCTAGTAATAACTTGTAATCATCTTCCTAAGATTTTTGCAACTATATTCATTAGGCAGATAGGTCTATAATTTTCTTTCTCTGTTTTAACTCTTCCTGGTTTAGATATCAACACCATATTGGAGTTATAGAAAAGAGTTAGGCAGAGTTCTATCTTCACCCATTTTCCAAAGAGTATATATAGAATTGGATCCAATTGTTCCTTAATTGACTGATAGAATTCATTTGTGAATCAATATGGCCCTGGAGATTTTTTCTTAAGGACTTCAATAATGGTTTGTTGAATTTCTTTTTCTGAGATAGGTTTATTTAGGTATTTAATTTCCTTGTCATTTAACCTGAGCAACTTATATTTTTGTAAATATTCATCCATTTTACTTAGATTATCAAATGTATTGGCATACAGTTGGGCAAAATAATCCCGAATTATTACTTTAATTACCTCCTCATTGGTGGTGAGTTCACCTTTTTCATTTATGATACTAGCAATTTGGTTTTTCTTTTCCATTTTTTTTATCAAATTAACCTGAGGTTTATCAATTTTATTGGATTTTTCATAAATCCAACCCTTGGTTTTTTTTATTAGTTCATTAGTTTTCTTGCTTTCAATTTTTATTAATTTCTCCTTCAATTTTTAGAATTTATAACTTGGTATTTAATTAGATGTATTTAATTTGTTCTTTCACTAACTTTTTAGTTGTATATTGAGATAATTTATTTCCTCTTTCTCTAATTTATACATTTAATCATTAAAAGATATAATATCCCCTGACAGCCACCTTGAGTAAATATCTTAGGTTTTGGTATTTTGTTTCATTATTATCATCATTATCTAAGATGAAATAATGAATTCTTTCTATAATTGTTGTTTGATCCACTCATTCTTTAAAATGAGGTTATTATTTTCTGATTAGCTTTGAGTATATATCTCCCTGGCCCAATATCGTATTTAATTTTTCTTGCATTATGATCTGAGAAAGATGTACTCACTATTTCTGCCTTCTGCAATTGATTATTAAGTTTTAATGCCTTAGTACATGGTCAGTTTTTGTGTAAGTGTCATATACTGCAATAAAAAGTATATTCCTTCCTAGCCCCATTCATTCTCCTCCATATGTCTATCATGTCTGAGTTTTCTAAAAATCTATTTACCTCCTTAACTTCCTTCTTGTTTATTTTATGGTCAGATGTAACTAAATCTGAAAGCAGGAGTGTGAGGTCTCCCACTAGTAGAGTTTTGTTGTCTGTGTCTTCCTGTAACTCCTTTAACTTTTCCTGCAAGAATTTGGATGCTATACCATTGGGTGCAAATATATTTAGTATTGAAATTACTGTGTATGGTAACTTTTAGGAGGGTATAGATTCCTTCCTTTTCTCTTTCAACACTATCTATTTTTGTAGCTTCTTTGTCTTAGATAAGGATTGCTAACCCTTCTTTTTTTCACTTTAACTGAAGCAAAATATATTTTGCTCTTACCTTTTACTCTATATGTATCTCTCTGCTTCAAAAAGTTTCTTGTAAGCAGCATATTGTAGGCTTCTGACTTTTAATCCACTCTACTATTTATTCCCTAATGTTTTAAGATAAAGTTCATGCAATTCACATTCAAAGTTATAACTATTAATTCTTTATTACCCACCATGCTATCTTGCCTTCATATTTTCCCTTCTTTCACTTTATCCATATTCCCCAGTATTTTGTTTCTGAATATCACCACTTTCAGTATTTGTCCTGCTATATTAAACCTCCTCCCTTTTATTTCCCCTTTCCCTTTGCTACTTCTTCCTTTCCTTCCTTTTGTTATTTCCACTTTCCCCCTATTCCCCTCTTAATACTTGAAAGGTAAGATAAGGTTCTTAACTGAGTGTATGTATGTTAATGTTAAGCCCAATCTGATGAGAGTAAGATTCAGAGGGTTCTCACCTCCCTTCTTCCCCTCCTTTTTTATGTCCAGGTTTTTTATTTAACTCTGATCTTTTCATCAGGAAATGCTGGAAGTCTTCAATTCCATTAAATGTCCATCTTTTCCCCTGAAAGAGAAGGCCCAGCTTTGCCAGCTAGTAGATTTTGGCCTGTATACCAAGCTTACTTGCTCTTTGAAATATTGAATTTAGATTCAACCATTATGAAAAACAATTTGGAACCATGCCCAAATGGCTATAAAATTGTGAATATTTTTTGACCTACCACTAACATTTCTAAGTCTATATTCCCAAAGAGATAAAAAACAAAAACAAAAAAAAGAAAAAGACTTCTATGTTCAAAAATATTTATAATTGTTGCTAAAGTGGAGGACAAGAATTGGAAATTGAGGGGATCCCTATCAAAAGGGGAATGACTAAATAAGTTGTGGAATATGACTGGAATGAAAAAATATAATATTATAAGAAATAATGAGTTGGATATTCTCAGAAAACCTGGAAACACTCATATGAACTGAGGCAAAGTGAAATGAATTGAATAGAGAAAATATGTACACAAGATGAGCAATATAGTTTGGTGATCAATCAACTATGAATGACTTGCCTAATCTCAGCAATCCAATTATTCAAGAAAATTTTGAAGAAATTATGGTGAAAAATGCTATCTCCACAGAATGAACTGAGGAAGTCTGAATCCAGATAAAACTTTAATTTTTATTTTTCTTGGTTTTATTATTTAGTTTGTTTTAATCTGTATTTTCTTTTACAACATGACCAATATGGAAATATATTTTATATGACTGCATATGTTAATCTATATCAAATTGCTTGCCTTCTGAATGAGGGGGAGAGTAGGAAAAGGGATGGAGAATTAGAAACTTGAAAAAATTAAAAACAACTTTTTATAAATAATTTATAAGCATTCAATTTTCATCACTTTTATTTGACATTGTACTTGAAATACTGAATATAACAATAAAATAAAAAACAGTAATTTTTTCTATATTTCATTTTATTTTTCCAACTGATGATAGGAAAGTTTTTCAACTTTCTTCAACCTGCATGTTTATGTTACCCAGTTTTTTTATGCTCCCTTCCCCCCTTCAATGACAGTCTAGTGAACACTTATCATGTAAATTTGTGTTTAACATGTTTACAATTTAGTCATTTTGGGTATGAGGAATTAGTACTAAAAAAAGAAAGAAAATCATGTGAAAATGTAAGAGGAAAGGTTTTAAAAGTAAAGAGAGTCATTCATTCAGATTTTGTGGGCTTTTTTGTTTTGTTTTTTAATAAGTATTTTTTTATCTCTATGTGTATGGCATTGTCCATAAGAGGTTGTCCTAGCTCTCTGAACAGCTGAGAAGAGCTATATCTATCATAGTTATCAACTCACAATGTTGATATGAAGATATATTTCTTTTGTTCTCATGATTCTGCTCCTCTTTTTCTTTTTAGGTTTTCTTTTGCATGACAAATGGGGTTAAGCGACTTGCCCAAGGCCACACAGCTAGGTAATTATTAAGTGTCTGATGCCAGATTTGAACTCAGGTACTCCTGACTCCAGGGTCAGTGTTCTATCCATTTTGCTACCTAGCTGCCCTGGTTCTGCTCCTCTTACTTAGCATCAGTCCATGTTATTCTTTCCATTCTCTAGAGTATGATCATTCATCGTTTCGTATAGAATGATAATACTACATAACATTCAAATAGCATAACTTATTCAGCCATTGCCCACTTGATGGGTATCCTTGCAATTTCCAATTCCTTTCCACTACCAAAAAATTTATGAATATTTTTAACAGATGGGACCTTTTCCATTTTTATTATTTCTTCTAGATATAAGCCTAATACTAGTATTACTAGGTCAGGGGGAATGATTAGTTTTATTGCTCTTTTGATGTAGTTCTATTTTGCTCTCCAGAATAGCTGGATCAGTTCGCAACTCCACCAACAATGTATTAGAGTTCCAATCCTCCTATAACCTCTCCAACATTGACCATTTTCCCTTTCTGTCATCTTAACCACTCTGATTGCTATGATTTTGTGCCACCTAGTTGTTTTATTTTCATTTCTCTAATCAATAATGATTTGGAACACTTTTTCATTTGAATATATATGTATATATATATATATATATATATATATATATATATATATATATATAGCTTTAATTTCTTCATTTGAAAACTGTCTATTCATGTTATTTGACAAATTATCAATTGGGGAATAATTTGTAACCTTTTAAATTTGATTCAGTTCTCTGTATATTATAGAAATGAGACATTTATCAGACCTCCTAACTGTGAAAATTGTTTCTGAGCTTTTTGTTTTCCTTCTAATTTTGGCAGTATTGGTTTCATAAGTGTAAAAACTTTCTTACTTAATATAGTCTAAATTATCTATTTTGCATTTATAATGTGATGTTTCCTCTTCCATCAATTTCTCCCCTTCCCTTAATTTGTCTATGGTATCTCCCTTTATATCTAAATCCTATATCAATTTTGACCTTATTTTGAAATAGGGTATGAGTTGTGAATTTATGCCTAATTCTTGTCATACTATATTCCAGTTTTCCCATCAGTTTTTGTTGTATAGTGAGTTCTCATTCCAGAGGTTAATGTTTTTAGGTTTGTCAATGAGTACATTACTATAGTCAAATATTGCTGGGTTTTTTGACCTATCTAAAACACAGGTCCTTTATGCTATTTCTTAACCAGTACCAGGCAGTTTTCATGACTGTCTCTTTATAGTGCAGTTTTAGATATGATAGAGTTAGGCCATCTTCCTTTACATTTTTTTTAGATCAGTTCCCTTAATATTCTTGATCTTTTTGTTGCACTAGATGTGTTTTTTTTACTATTTTTCCTAGCTCAGTAAGTTAATTACTTGATATTTTGATTTCTATGACACTAAGTAATTTAATTTGAATAAAATTGTCATTTTTAATTATATTAGCTCAGTCTTACTATGAACAATTAACTTTTTTCCCAATAGTTTAGATGTGATTTTATTTGTGTGAAAATATTTTAATAATCGTGTTCACAAAGTTTCTGGGTTTGTCTTAGGAGTTGTCTGCAGTTACTTTAAATGGAATTTCTATACCTCATGACTTAGTCTTTATTGTTCATATAATAGAAATGCTGATGATTTATTAAGATTATTTACAAAATAATATTCTACTACTTTGCTAATTTGCTAATTGTTTCAAGTAGTTTTTTTTTAGATGATTTTCTTGAGTTCTCTAAGTGTACCATCATATCAACTGTAAAGGGAGAAAGTTTTACTTCCTCTTTACCAATTTTAATTCTTTCAATTTCTTTTTCTTCTCTTATAACTTATAGCTATCATTTCTAGTATTATATTGAATAGTATTGGTGATGATGGGCATACTTGTTTCACCCCAGTCTTACTAGAAATACTCCTTGTTTGTCCCTATTACATATAATGTTTGTTGATAGTTTTAGATAGATACAGATTTTTATTTTAAGTAAAATTTCTTTATTCCTATACTCTTTCATATTTTTAATAGGAATCGATGTTGTGTTTTATCAAGTTTTTCAGCAATTAAGGACTTAATCATATGATTTTTGTTGGTTTTTGTTATTTATTTGTTTAATTATGGTGCATGTTTTCCTAATATTGAACCATCCCTACCTACCTGAGAAAAATCCTATTTGATTGTGGTGAATTATCCTATTAATAACTTGTTGTAATCTCGCTAAAATTTTATTTAAGATTGTTGCACTAATTTTCATTACGGTAATTGATCTATAATTTCCTTTTTTGTTTTGTTTTGACTCTTACTGATTTATGTATCAGCCATATTGATATCATAAAAAGAATTTGGCAGAACTCCTTCTCCCTTTTTTAAAAAATTGTTTATGGAGATTTGGAATTAATTGTCTTTTAAATTTTTGGTAGAATTCACTTTGAAATTCATGTGGACCTGAAGACTTTTTCTTAGGGAACTTATTAATGATTTTTTAAATTATTTTTCAGCAATGAGGTTATTTAAGTATCTTATTTTTCTTCTGTCAATCTGGGTAGTTTATATATTTGTAAATATTCATTAAACTCAGGTTGTCAAATTTATTGGTATACAATTAATATGATAACTCTGAATTATCTCTTTTATTTCCTCCACTTTGGTGGTAAGTTCACCCTTTTCATTTTTTATACTAGTAATTTTGTATTGTTCTTTCTTTTTTAAATTAGATTTATCAATGGTTTATCTATTTTATTGATTTTAATAAAACCAAATCTTAGTTTTATTTATTTGATCAATGGTTTTCTTGATTTTAATATTATTAATCTGTCCTTTGATTTTTAAAATGTCATTTGGTATTTAGTTGGGGATCTTTAATTTTTAATCTTTAATAATCCTTAATTAGCTTTTTTTGTTGCATACCCAGTTCATTGATTTCTATTTTCTCTATTTTATTCATATCCTGGTTGATTGGTTATTGTCCTTTTTTATTGAAGAAGACCAATTGTTTGAGACAAATTGTAGTGTGTCTGACTTTGGTTAATCACAAGCTCAGAATGCACTACCACAAGGGTGCTTACTCTAAATTTATAAGATGGAAAATTTCAATTAGCTTTTGGATGAGCAATGAGCCTCCCCCGGCACCACCACATCCAAGTACACCCACACCTTGATCTGAGCCAGAATAGAATTCTCACCAGGAGCTTTGCTACTTTAAAGAAGCCTGACATTCAAAGCTTCTTCTTCAGTTGGAACTTCAGCTAAGGACTGATTGACTTCAACTTGGTCAATGATTTCGGCATTGATTGATGATCTGTAAAATCATGATGAAAGTTTTCAACCCATCTCTCTAGGATAATGTCCCTATCATTAACCTAAGTAGATTCATCAGTACTGAGTAGGTGAGGTGTACTATAGGTCTTTGACCTATAAATAACCTTCAGGGAATCACAAAAGAACTTTGGTTTGTTACTATCTGCATAAAAATGAATTTTATCCAACTTCTTATTGAGTCGAGTCCTATAACTCTCTAAGTTTCATTTGTACTTTGCTTTTGGTGGAATTAAATGCTGCCTTCTTGGAAATGGATGATCTATCCTGATGGTAAAGCAAGCATAATTTTCATTTTTCATTTAGCAGCTTCTGTATGACCCCATCGTTTTCGTCAAACCAGTCTTGATTTTTGTGATTGTTCTGACCCAGATAAGCAAATGCATTTCTGTATACCAGATCTCTGAAAACGATCTACTCTTTCTTTACTCCACTGTTGTCAACTGTTAGCAAGTTAGCAACAAAGTGTTCCCACTCAGAGACCTCTCATCTCTTCACATTTATTCTTCAAGTAGTCATTTTCCCCTGAGGTCACCACTTTGGTTGAACTTGAATATTTAACTTGAAGAGAATGGGTGTGTAATCAGTCCAGCATCTGCCCCATACAATGCCTTTGTCACTTTCATATCCTGTCTGTCTCTTCTCCTTACAATCATATAATACATGTATAAAGGTGCAACCAAGAAGTTTTATTTAATTTAGTAAATGGAAGACAGCATTTGTGAAGAGGTTATGACATTGCAAGTCTTCAGCAAATCTTATTGCTGTTGCTATTTCCTTTTTTAAAAAAAATATTTATTTATTTCTATCCTATGTACATGCATATTCCCAAGTTACAAAATTTTCCCTCAACTCCCCCTCCCACCCCACTCCCCTTAGCAGGAGACAGTCAGATTAGTATTTTTACATACATATTTTGTTTACCATTTTTTTTCAAATTAGTAATTTTTGGCTTGAGAAATTAGAATTAAGGGAAAGAGATATATAAGAGATAATTTTTATGAAGTGTTCATCAGATTAGGAAGGGTTGTTTTTATTTGTGTGTGTGTGTGTGTGTGTGTTTTACTTCCTCTGACTGGGGAGAAAATAGTCCATAACCAGTCAAATACAGTAGTCCTGGCTCCCTGGACTGTCCAGAGGAGCTACTTCTATTAAGATTGTTCCTGTCAAGGAAATCAAAGTGATACATAGTCATAGGAACAATTGCTCTAAATCATTACTGATTTGAGAAATGCAAATTAGAGCATCTCTGAGATACCACCTCACCTCTCAGACTAGCCAATATGACAGGAAAATAAAATGATCAAAATTGGAAGGGATGGGAGAAATCTAGGACACTAATGCATTGTTGGTGGAGCTGTGAACTCATCCAACTTTTCTGGAGAGCAATTTGGAATTATGTCCAAAGGGCAATAAAAATTATGTCCAAAGGGCAATAAAAATTATGTCCAAAGGGCAAAAAAAAAAATAAAAATGACCCAGAAATACCACTACTTGGTCTATACCCTGAAGAGATCATGAAAAAGGGTAAAAACATCACTTGTACAAAAATATTTATAGCAGCTCTATTTGTGGTGGCAAAGAATTGGAAATTGAGTGAATGTCCATCAGTATATGTATGTTATGGAACACTATTGTTCTATTGCAAACCAGGAGGAATGGTAAATCAGAGGAACCTGGAATGATTTGCATGAGTGAGATAAGTAAAACCAGAAGAACATTGTACACCCTAAGAGCAACGTGGGGGTGATGATCAAACTTAATGGACTTGCTCATTCCATCAGTGCAATAATCAGGGAAAATTTTAGGGTATCTATGATGTAGAACACCAACTGTATCCAAAGAAAGAATTGTGGAGTTTAAACAAAGACCAAAGATACCTTTAACTTTACAAAAGGTATCTTATGGGACAGCTAGGTGATGCAGTGGCTAGAGCACTGACCCTGGAGTCAGGAGGACCTGAATACAATTTTGACTTCAGATACTTAATAATTACTTAGTTGTGTGGCCTTGGGCAAGCCACTTAAGCCCACTGACTTGCAAAAACCTAAAATAAAAGAAGGTATCTTATATAATTTTGTTATCTCTTATTTTTTATTTTTTTTCTTTAAGATTTGATTTCTCGGGGCAGCTAAGTGGTACAGTGGATAGAGCACTGGCCCTGGAGTCAGGAGTCCCTGAGTTCAAATCCAGCCTCATACACTTAATAATTACCTAGCTGTGTGGCCTTGGGGAAGCCACTTAAGCCCATTGCCTTGCAAAAACCTAAAATAAAAGAAGGTATCTTATATAATTTTATCTCTTATATTTTATTTTTTTTCCTTAAGATATGATTTCTCAGGGCAGCTAAGTGGTGCAGTGGATAGAGCACTGGCCCTGGAGTCAGGAGTTCAAATCTAGCCTCATATACTTAATAATTACCTAGCTGTGTGACCTTGGGCAAACCACTTAACTCCATTGCCTTGCAAGAAAAAAAACTAAAAAAAAATAAGATTTCTCTTTCAACACATTCAATTTTGATCAATGCATAGCATGGAAACAATGTAAAGACTATCAGACTGCCTTCTGTGGGGGGGGGAGGGAAATATGGTTGCAGAAAAAATGGCAAAATTTTTAAAAAATTTAAAAATTTGTTCATCCCATGATGTTGTTATTTATGTGTACATTGTTCTTTGATTCTACTCCCTCCACTAGGCATCAGATCCCATAAGTCATTCAATGTTCCTCTTCCATACTTTGTGGTTTCTAATAGAACAGTAATATCCACAAAAATTCATGTATCATAACATGTTTAACTATTCCCCAATTGATGGGCATCCCCTCCAATGTCCAATTCTTTGCCACAACAAAGAGAGCTGCTATGAATATTTTGAAACTTGTAGGACTTTTCCCATTTTTAAAAATAATTTCTTCTGGATATGGGCCTAAAATTGGAAATGTTGGGTCAAAGAGTATGAACAGTTTTACTGTTCTTTGGGCATAATTCCTTATTGCTCTCCAGCTGCTGCTATTTCCAATTCCATTCCTGACAAGGACTCCCTGGCATATCTGGTAATCTGATCCTACTCTAGCATTAAAGTCACCCAAAATAATAAATTTATCCTCTTTTGATACATTGATGATAAATATCTCCAAGTCTTCATAACATTTTTCTCTGACTCCATCAAGATTTATCATGGTGGGAGCATAGGCATTGATACTAGTGGCATAGCATTTTCCTGAAAGAGGTAATCTCATTGTCATGAACCTGTCATTCACTCCTTTTGGTTCACATTCAAAAAGTTGATGAAATTTTTTTATGGTTTATTTATTTTCACATTATTACAATAATCTTGTTTTGAAAGCCAACATAAACTCCCTCTCTCCCCCCAAAAGATGGAGAAACCTCAAGAAAAATGAAGCAAGAGAAAAAAAAGTGTACTTCAGTCTGTGTTCAGGTTCCACTGGTTCTGTCTCTGTGATGAATTCCCTTCTTTATCATATATCCAAACAGAGAAGTTGCTTCAATATTTTTCCTACAGGAAATATTAGCTATATCTCCCTCCATTCTATTCCTCCCCACTCCCATTTATTGTATTCTCTTTCTTCTTTCACTCTGTCCCTCCTCAGAAGTGTGTTGTATTTGATTACACACTCCCAAGATCTTCCCTCTCTTTTATAACCTGCTTCCCCCTCCTCTCCCCCATCCCCCTTATGCCATCCCTTTCCTCTCATTTTTCTCTAGGGTAACATAGATTTCTATACCTTATTAATTGTGTATGTTATTTCTTCACTGAGCCATTTCTGATGAGCATGAAGGCTCACTCATTCCTCATTTCCTGCCCCCTTCCACTCCATTACAAAAGCTTTTTCTTGATCTTTTATGTGAAATATCTTAGCTCATTCTACCTCTCCTTTTCCTTTCTCCCAGTACTGTCCTTTATCACCCATTGATTCCATCTTTATATTATATTCAATTCAATATATATTCAATTCCCTCTTGTACCTATTCTATATATGCCCCTTCTTACTGCTCTTATAAATGAGAAGGTTCCTGTGAGCCATCAGTATTTTCTTTCGATACAGAAATACATGCAATCTACTATCACTAAAATCCTCATTATGAGCCCTTCTAGTTCATCCTCTCTGTCTTTCACTTGATTCCTGTGCTTGGGGATCAAACTTTCTTTTCGACTCTGGTCATATCAACAGGAAAGTTTGAAAATCTCCTGTTACATTGAAAATCCATCTTTTCCCCTGAGAAAGGACATTCATTTTTTTTTCTGGTTACTTGATTCTCATTTGTAAACCAATTAGATTTTTTGGTTTTAACAGATTCTTGTTGTCTTATGGAGTCATTAGTTTCCACACACTCTGTTCTTTTTTTTAAAGAAGGATTTCCTTCATTTACTTTTTACAACTACTTTTCCAATTGGTCAATTCCATTTTTGAAAGAGTTTTCCATTTGACCAATTGAGATTTTGAGAGAATTACTTTCTTTTTGCATTTGTCCAAATGCAAAGTCCACAGACTTTGCTTTTTTTTAGGGTTTTTTTTTGCAATGCAAATGGGTCTAAGTGGCTTGCCCAAGGCCACACAGCTAGGTAATTATTAAGTGTCTGAGACCAGATTTGAACCCAGGCTCCTGACTCCAGTGCTGGTGCTTTATCCACTGCACCACCTAACCACCCCAGACTGTTTTTTTTAAAGAAGAATTTCCTTCATTTACTTTTTACAACTACTTTTCCAATTGGTCAATTCTATTTTTTGAAAGAATTTTCCATGTGACCAATTGAGGTTTTGAAAGAATTACTTTCTGTTTGCATTTGTCCAATTATATTTTCCAAGGATTTGTTTTCTTGTTATAAGGTGTTAATTTTCTCTCCCAAATTTTCCAATTGATTTTTCAACTCCTTCCTGATTTCTTCACAGAAGTCTTTCTGGACTGGAGAGCAAATTATATTCTCCTCAGAGGTTCTAGATCTCTCTGAGTTAGGGTTGTTGTCTTTGAGGTAGCTTTCAGTGTACCTGTCCATTTTCTGGTGGCCTTTCTTCACTTTCCTGAGAACTTGTGTTGGGTAAGGGGCTGGTTCACAGACGTTTGGTGTTGAGATCCCTACAGGCTTTACTAACTGAGTTTAATAACTCCAAGTGTGCCAGCCAGTAGGGGATGCTGATTGCTTTCTCTGGGGTGTCTGTGACCTTTATTTAAGGCCCTCTCCCTTGGCCTGGAGGGAGTATGTGGTTCTGCTTTTTATCCTAGAACAATGTGGGCTATGCCCTGGGGAGAGGTAATTACTCTCCCTATTCAGCTGAGGGAGCTCTGCTGCCCACACCTGAGGCTGGGGGGCGGGGTAGAGGGCTATTATTGTGTTTGTTCTGGGAAGAGGACTCTGCTGAAGTGAAAATATGGAGTCTGAGGTCCTCCAGACTAGAGGAGCCCAACAGATTGATGTTTACAACTATCCATGAACTCACCCTCCAGTCCCACTGGATCAACCTAGACCATCAGTCCCACAACCAAATCCTCCATGACCCAGTTGGTTCTGTGGCTCCAACTGTCTATGTGTCTGAGACTGAACTTAGGCTAGTCCAGCTCTCACCCCTCTCATCAGTTTCTCTGCTCTCTGTACCCAGTTCACCTGAAAACAAAACTTGAGGTAGCTTCTTTTTCTGGGTTTTGTCGATTACATTTTTTAAGAGGTTTGTTTCATATTAAGTGTGAGGGAAGATCAGGAGACCTTAGCACAGTGCCTGTCTTCTCTCTGCCATCTTGGCCAGAAGTCCCCCTTCCCACTCACTCTAGTGCATAGAATTCTCTCACCACCCCTTCAAGCCATCCCTGGTGATCCCTGGGCCAAGAGGTATGGAAACCATTCCCTCTGGCACTGACCCAGCCACTCCCATGGACCCAACCCCATGGGCTGTTCCTGGGAGGATGGAGCTGGTTTGTTTAGGTGCAACTCAGTTGAGCTGTGACTCTTTCCAACCTCCAGTCCTGGTGAAAGAGACCTTTCCTGTGAATCTTCTAAGTTGCCTTCTAAGTTGTCTTAGTTGTCTTCTAAGTTGACTGGGAAATTGTATCATTCAGTCTTTCTGTGGGTTCTTCCCCTCTAAATTTTGCCTAGAACAATAATTTGTCAGTTTTGGAGATGAGTTTCTGGGAATTCCTGCTCTCATGCAGAAATCTTGACTGCTCCTAACTAATTAGATTTGATTGCAAAACCCACCCTGATTTAGAAGGGTTTCCTTTAACTGTAGCCACTCCAGAAAAATGTGTATCCAATTTTGACTTCAGTAAACTGGCTTTCATTTGTCAGCATTTTTCACTAGGGCTATTATTGGATATGATATTTGCTAAGTTCTCTTGCAGTAAGAACTTTTTGTCTTTAAGGTCTAATAGATCTTGTGCTGTATATTAGTGTACACACATTCCATGTATCAATGGTGAGTGAAATCTTCTTTGAAGAAGTTTTCATAGATTTTTTGTGTGTCTGGACCACACTGTGATATCCTGTCTATTGTAGTAATGAGACCAGGGTTAGGAAAGCAGACAATATTCAGGGTATCATTCCTAGCTCTTTCCTCACATCAGAAGGTGAGCAGTGGGATTCTTTAAAGGGCTGCTCAGTCTCCCAGGAGGTTACTGAATCTCACTGCTGCTTTCAGTGGGGAAACAATGTTATGTCCTGGGCCATCTGTGTGCAGGTCTGTGACTACAGCTCCCAGTTTATCTGCAGCTGCTGCTTCAGCACTTGCCTGTTTCCACAGGACTCAGGAATGGTAAAATGGTATGGGAGATATCTTTTGATGTGTGCATAAATTGGATTTAAGTGAAGTAGAGTTGTAGGAATTTATTACTCTTCCTTTCTCTTCCAAAGTCATCTTGATCCAGGAGCAAGACAGAGTCAAGACAATTGTTGATAGCTCTAGATACAGAGGATGACCTTGGCATCTTCAGTGTCTAACCAAGCTGCAGCTACCTTCATAATTACTGGATTGATGTGTTCTCACCTGCCCATTCCACTTCATATGCTTGGGACAGACACCCCTCACAATTCACCAATGAGTTTGAAAATCCCTCAGTTACCCTCCACCTTGTTTAGCTACCTGCCAAAATGGTTTACAAGGGTGTGGTCACTGTGCATGCTACAGCTTCTTGGAGTCAAAGGTGAGAGTTATGTGGCAGAGAAAAAGATACATTCCTTTCTACCCCCATTCAGTCTTCTCCAAAGGTCAATCATATCTAAGCTTTCACAAATTTTATTCACCTTCTTAACTTCTTTCTCACTTTGTCTCCCATTACTAAAGTTTTTCTATCTACATCTCCCTGTAATTCATTCAGCTTCTCCTCTAAGAATTTGCATACTATATCACTTGGTACATATATGTTAAATAATGATATGATTTCATTGCCTATGATCTCTTTTAATAAGATTTAGTTCCCCTCCTTATCCCTTTTAATGAGTGCTATTTTTGCTTTGACTTTGACTGACTTCAGTACCATTACTCCTGATTTTTTACTCCTACTGAAGTATAATCTATTTTGCTCCAACCTAACTTTTACTCTGTGTGTGTATTCCTCTGATTCAAATGTGTTTCTTTTAGACAGTTTATTGTAGGATTCTGGTATTTGATATATTCTTCTATTTGATTTTATTTTATGGGAAAGCTCATCCCATTCACATTTACTGTTAAGATTTCTAATTCTGTATTTCCCTCCATACTATCTTTACCCATTTATATTTTTTATTTCATTTCCTCTTATTCTTCCTCATCAATCTTTTGCTCCTTTTCCTCTTTAACATTATTTTTATATTTTAACTTTAACTTTACTTTCACTTTTACCTTTACATTCTTTTTATTTTTGTTCCCTTCCCCCTCCCCCCCACTTCCTTGTAGAGTAGAATAGATTTTTTTTTAAACCCGACCAGAAATGTGTGTCATTTCCTCTCTAGGGCCAAATCTATTGAGCAGATTTACTCAGGGTTCACACCCTCCCTTCTTTCCCTCTACTATGATAGGTCTTTTTGCCTCTTCACCTATGGCTATTTATCCACTAATGTCTAGCCTTCTCCTGGTATAGTCCTTTTCCTTTAGGTTTTTAATATTTTTAACACTGTCTTGTATCTGCAACCTCTTTGTTAAAATATACTACTTTTGTCTGACCTGATAGAAGAGCTAATCTCAAAGATTAATTGATTGATTGCTTGGTTAATAAGCAATATTGCCTCATAATCATTAAGTACCCTCTACTGTTCTAGAAATACATTTGTCAAGAGTCACAATTCCCATCAATTTCTAATCACTTTATACCTTAGTCCCTTCTTAAGTACCCTCCATGGAAACACTATGCTCATGAGCCAAAGCATCATGCAAAGCCAAACCATATCATGAATCATTTATACCCTCACCACCAAGCCTATTCCCTCCAATTGTTACCAAAGTGTCAAGCAAAACAAAATGTCTTCATGATGTTTTTGTGTCCAGTCTATCTAAATGTGCCCTATAACCCTCCTCAGCCAAAGTATCAGAAACATTCTATTGTCTTCCTCTTTAGCACCGCAACATTGGTAATAAAACCTTCTTTTACTAGAGTATGGCTTAAGGCAAGATCACCTTCCTAATCTCTTTATGTCCAACCCTTCTAAGTACTGCTCTACCCTCTGTCTCTCTTATACATAACTCTTCTTGATCAAGGTATCTAATAAAGTAAGGTCCCTTCTGATTTAATTATGTATAGCGCTTCTAAGTACTGTAAGTTTTGGGGCACCCTGAAGAGCTCTCTTAAGAACTATAGAGTCAACTGAAAGGCATGAAAGACACTGGCACAGGACCCTGCAGCATAGGGTGACCTCATCAGAGCAAGGCAGAATTAAAGAAGTTCAAAATAAAAGTGAGACACATCAGTTTAAACACCCCAGGTATGCCTGACCTGTGGGAAAGCATTCTCAGTTCATATTGGTCTGATTGGCCACAGTAGGATATGGTAATTTGGTTCGGACACAGTAATGTCATTTTGATATGCTTTGATAATGAATAAAAAGAACCAACCATATCCATATGTTCTTAATACATTCCCTTCAACTATATTCAATCCTTCCCACTACCCTTAGAAAAATATAATTATCAGGCCAGCTAGGTGGTGCAGTGGATAGAGCACTGGCCCTGGAGTCAGGAGGACCTGAATTCAAATACAGCCTCAGACACTTAATAATTACCTAGATGTGTGACCTTGGGCAAGTCACTTAACCTCATTGCCTTGCAAAAAATACAATTCTCAAGATATGCAAATGTTATCCTTCCTTGTATGGATGTACCCAATCTGATGTTCTTGACCTGCATTTCTTTCTACCACCGTCCCCTTTCCATTTACATTTTCATGCAGTTAGTTCTTGTTTCTTCTATTTGAAGATTGATTTTTCTGTTCAGTTCGTATCTTTTTAAATTTTGGAAATTCTGTATTTCCTTTAAAAGCCAGTTTTTTCCCCCTGGAAGAATATGCTGAATTTTGTTTTGGGACGTGATCCAAGGTCATTTGTCTTCCAATATATCACATTCCAGGCTGTCCAATCATTTAATGTTGAAGTGACAAATCCTATTTAATTCTGGTTGTGCTTCTTTTGTATTTAAATTGCTTGTTTTTGACCCCTTGTAGTATTTTTTCTTTAATTAAGAATTTTGGAATTTGGCTATGATAATCCTTAGAGTTTTTATCCTAGGGCCTCTTTCTGTGTATTCTTTCAAGTATTATTTTTCTTGTTCTTGATATAGTGTATTACAATAGTTATTTTCTAGACTTTTTTATAAGCTTTCTGGTAGTCTAATAATTAATAAATTATTTCTTCTGGATCTATTTCCAGGTCTTTTGTTTTTCCTAAAAGATACTTTACATTTTCTTCAGTTTTTTTTCCAGTTATTTTATTTTATTTGGGGGAATCTTAGTGTCTCATATATTCATACTTTTGATTTATTCAATTCTAATTTTTAGAGATTTAATTTCTTCAGTTAATTTTTGTATTTCCTTTTCCAGTTGTTTGATTTTACTTTTCAGTTTTTTCCTTTTCTATTTGGTTAATTTTATTATTTGCTGAGTTACATTCCTTTCCCACTTGATTATTTTTATTTTTAATTGAATTAATTTCTTTAGTCTATTTTTCATAATTTTGGACTTCTGGGGAGGAGTTAAGATGGCAGCCAGAAGTTAGTATGCCCCAGAGCTTTTCCTTACTCACCACTGAATAAAGCATCTACAGAGACATTAAAGCTACAGATCCTACCAAAAAAAAAAAAAATTGAAACAAGTTTTCAATTGTAGACATAGTGGAAGCTCTTGAGTGAAGGTCTGTCTCTTTTGGGGGGAGAAGGGGAAGTAAAACCCAGCTAGGCCAGAGAGGAGGAAAGTCAGTGGTAAGACTTTTATCCATGGTGTAACCTTAGTCACCACAACTTGACAACATAGTTCCCAGCAGATGGATAAGAAGACAGCAGTGACAATAGCAACCCCAGAAAAAGTGTGAACCCTGGGAACACTCCGGCAAAACACAAGATTGGGTTGGGAATAAACCACTGCATTGGCAGAACCTGTACAAAAAAGGCTGAAACAAACTAAAGCTGAGATCAGACCCCAGCTGCAGCACAAAAAGTTTGAGTCTGTAATCCCCATACACCAGGAGCAGAGCTCAAACAACCAAAATGAGCAAAAAACCTAAAAGAGTGCTAATCATAAAAATTAATATGCAGATAAAGATGATTACAATGCCAACTGAAAAGAAGAAAGCAGTGAAAAATTACTCACAGGTGAAGTTCCAAAGGAGTCTATGCATTGGACTCAAATCCAAAAGCTCATAGAATAGCTTAAAAAAGAATTAAAAAAGAAAACAAAGAATAGAGGAAGATGAAAAATTAAAAATCATAAATGAAGGTCATGCAGGAAAATTATGAAAAATTGACCAAAGAAATCAACTCCTTTAAAAGTAAAACTAACCAACTGGAAAAAGGATGTAACACTTCAAAAGTTATAATCAGTTAACAGTAAAAGGAATGCACCTCATCTAGAACTCAATGCAACCCATCAAAATCCAAATCTAACAATTCGGAAAAAAATATAATTCATGTGAAACTCAATTCACCTAACTAGAAAGAGAATGCAACTAAGCAAAAAGTAAAATTAATCATCTGGAAAAGGAAACACAAAAGTTAATTGAAGAGTACAAAAGCCTAAAAAATTAGAATTGGGCAAATAGAAATCAATGAATCTATGAGACTACAAGATTCCTTCAAACAAAATAAAAAAAGGAAGAAAAACGGGGATAGAAAAGAATATGCCTTTTTCTAGGCAGTATATTACACCTATACTAAAACTGAGCATGTACTAGGTCATAAAAACCTTACACTAAAACTCATAAAAGCAGAAATAATAAATGCATACTTTTCAGGTCATGAAGCAATAAAATTTTGATGTAATAAAAGGTTATGGAAAGATAAACCAAAAATTAATTGGAAACTAAATAAATTAAATTTAAAGAATGAGTACATCAAACAACAAACCATAGAAATAATAATTTCATCCAAGAAAGTGTTAGAAATGAGACTTAATACCAAAATTTATGGATGCAACCAAAACAGATTATAGAGGAAATTTTATATTTCTAAAAGCTTATATGAATAAAACAGAGGAAGAGGAGATCAATGAATTGAGTATATTATTAAAAAACTAGAAAAAGAACAAATTAACAATGCCCAATTATATACCAAATTAGAAATTCTGAAAATAGAGGAAGAAATTAACAAAATTCAAAGTATGAATACTGCTGACATAAATAAACTAAGAGTTTGTTTTATGAAAAAACAATGAAATAGATAAACTTTTGCTTAATCTGATTAAAAAGAAGAAATAAGAAAAACCAAATTACCAGTATCAAAAATGAAAATGGTAATCTAACTACTAATAAGGAGGAAATTAAATGATAATTCAAAGCTATTTGGCTGAACTGTATGCAGTAACTTTGATAACTTGAGTAAAATGGATGAATATTTGCTAAAATATGAATTTCCCAGATTAACAAAAGGGGAACTAAAATACTTAAATAAACTCTTTGCAATAAAAGAATTGAAGAAACCATCAATAAGCTCCCTAAGAAAAAAATCTATAGTTCTAGATGGATTTAAAAGTGAATTACACCAACCATTTAAGGAACAGTTGATTCCAATTCTACATAAATTATTTAATGACATCAATATGGTGCAGATATCTACAGAAGAACCAAGACCAAGATAACTTGAGACCAATTTCCTGAATGAACATTGATGCAAAATTCTTAAATAAAATTTTAGCGGAGAGACTACAGTCAGTTATTACTAGAATAACACACCATGATCAAGCTGGATTTATACCAGGTAGACACAGATTATTCAATATTAGGAAAACACTCAACAGAATTGAATATTTCAATAACAAAACCAATAGACATCATATAATTATTTCAATAGATGCTGAAAAAGTCTTTAACAAATTACAAAATCCATTCCCATTAAAAACCCTATAAAGTATAGGAATAAATGTAGTTTTCTTGAACATAATAAGTGGTATTTATCTAAAACCATGAACAAATATTTTATGTAATGCAGATAAAACAAGAGCATTTCCAATAAGATTACCCAATAAGATTAGGGGTGAAACAAGGATTCCCAATGTCACCATTACTATTCAATAAAATATTAGAAATGATAGTTTTAGAAATAAGAGAAGAAAAAGTAATTGAAAGAATCAGAATTCACAATGAGGAAAAAAAGTTTTCACTCTTTGTAGATGATATGATGGTATCTTAGAGAACCCTAGAAATTCATCTAAAAATTACTTGAAACAATTACTAATTCAGCAAAGTAATAGGATTCAAAATAAACACATATAAATCATTAGCATTACTAATTGAGAATATCAAAGCCCAAAGAGTTACAATGATAAATTCCATTTAAGGAAACTGCAGACATTAAATATTTGGCAATCTGCCTCCCTAGAAAAATCCAGAAATTATATAAACGTAATTACAAAGCACTATTCACACAAATAAAATAAGATCTAAACAACTGGAAAAGGTCAATTGTCATGGTTAAGTCAAGCTAATATAATAAAAATAACAATTCTACCCAAATTAAGTGACTTTTTGGTGCCATATCACTCAAACTACCAAATAACTGTTTTTCCCAAGCTAGAAAAATAGTAACAAAATTAATCTGGAACAACAAAAGTTCAAGAATAGCAAGGGAACTGATGAAGAAGAAAAAGTAAAGGAAGGAGGCCTAACTCTACCAGATCTAAAACTATACTATAAAGCATCAGACATCAAAACTGCCTGTTACTGGTTAAAAAATAGAGTAATAGATCAGTGGATTACAATAGGTTCAAAAGAAACAGTAGTAAATGACCACAATAATCTATAGTTTGACAAACTCAAAGACATTTGTTTCTGGGATAAGAACTCACTATTTGACAAAAACTCATGGGAAAACCAGAAAACAGTAAAGCAAAAACTTGGCATAGATAAACATCTCACATGGTCTACCAAAAATAAGGTCAAAATAGGTACAGGATTTAGACATAAAAGGTGATAGCATAAAACAATTGCCAGATCAAGAAATACTCTAGGGGCAGCTAGGTGACATTGGATAGAACCTCAGCCCTGGAGTCAGAAGGACCTGAGTTCAAATCCAACCTCAGACACTCAAGAATTGCGTAGCTGTGTGACCTTGGGCAAGTAACTTAACCCATTGCCTTGCCAAAAAAAAAATACCAAGAAATACTCTACCTGCCAGAACTATGGAAAGGGGAGAAAGTTATGACCAAATAAGAGAGTACATAACAAATAATAAAATGGATGATTTTGGCTATATTAAATTAAAAAAGGTTTTGCACTAATAAAACCAACGCTACCAAAATTAGGAGGAAAACAGAAAACTGGAAAACAATTTTCACAGTTTGAGATTCTGGTAAAGGTCTCATTTCTAAAATATATAGAGAATTGAATCAAATTTATAAGGTTACAAATAATTTCCCACTTGAAAAATGGTCTAAGTATATAAACAGATGGAGTTCAAATGAAGAAATTATAGCCATATGAAAAAAATGTTCCAAATCATTACTGATTAGAGAACTGCAAATTAAAACAACTATGAGGTATCACTTCATACCTATCAGATCAACTAGCGTGACAAAAGTGGAAATCAATGTTGGAGAGTTTGTGGGAAGATTGGGACATTAATGCATTGTTGATGGAATTATAAACTGATCCAACTATTCTGTAAAGTAATATGGAACTATTCCCCAAAGTCCAAAAAACTGATCATATCCTTTGATCCAGCAATACCAATACCATCTCTATATCCAGAAGAAATCATTAAAAAAAATAGGAAAGGTACCACATATTCCAAAATATTCAAAGTAGCACTTTTCAAAGTGGCAAAGACCTGGCTATGGACAATGCTATCTGCTTTCAGAACAAGAAAAACAACAAACCTTCAGAATCTGAATGACCATTTTTTAAAGAAACTTTCTCTTGTGTTATTCTTTCCTCTTTAGTCTAATTCCCCATACAGAAAATGACTAATCTATGAAAATTTTAAACATGAATATGATTGCAAAATATTCACCAGACTGTTTGCCTCTGTGGGGAAGGGGATTGGAAAGAAGGGTAGAATGAACTAATGTAAGTTAAAAATATTTATTAGAATCTAGATGAATGTTGAAAAACTTTTGCAACATATAATTGGAAAAATAAAATAAAATAGCAATAGAAAAAAATTTAAAATTGATAAATAAAAACAAAAATATTTTATAATTTTCTTGCGTCCTCATTTCCTTTTTGCACTTTTCTTCTTTCTTATTCTTTAGATTTTAAAATCTTTTTTAAGCTCTTCTATGAGGTTTTGAAGTTGAATTCAATTCATTAACTCCCTTGAGACTTACCATGTATATAATTTGTCACTGCTTTCTTTTGAGATGGCATTTTTATCATCTCTATGAATAGTAACTTTCTTTAATTAGTGCTCTCCTCCCCCCCTCATTTTGATAATTGATTTCTCTTCCTGGGATATCAGGAGTATAGTCTTAAAGATTTTGTGCTGAACCCTGGCTTGTCATTTGCTAAGTTATTGCCTGTGCAGTCCAGGCATTGAGGCTTGTTTCCTCCCTTGTGTACATGATCTGCTAATGCAGTGGTTTGTTCCTAACCCAGTCCTGTCTGTTGCCCTATTGTTTCCAGGATTCACACTTTGACAGAGTGTGGATCCTCCCTGCTGTCCTGTTATCTAGTTGCTTGGACCTAGACTGCTGTCTAACTGCCAGGACTTGGGTTGTACTGTGGCTAAAAGCCTCTCTCTGGCTTTTCAGTTCTGGACTTTTCTTCCTCTTTCCTCCAAAGAGTCAGACCTTCACTGAAAATCCTCCGTGATGTCTACTATTGAAAATTTGTTTTGTTGGTTTTTTTATGGGATCCATAGCTTTTATCTGTGTAGAGATTTAATTTAACATTGTACAGAGAATAGTTCCAGGAGCAAGCTAGCTACAGGAGGCCTTCTTGGCTCCACCTTGGAAGTTGAGAGTAAGTAATATTAAAGAAGAATAATGATCCTGTTTTGCAAATGATATCATGGTGTACTTAGCTCAAAAATGCAGCTATAAAACTGATAATTTAAAATACAGCTAATCTTGCCAATTATAAAGTAAATTGACACAAAGCATAATCATTTTATTAAAACAATAAAACATAGCAAGATATAGAAAATTTCCATTAAAATCCTTAAGTATATACAAAACATTTGAACTCTACCTATCAACATACATACATGCATTTATATTGTTTTTGAAGAGTTTATGCACTCCTTTTTTTAAAAGAGGAATGATTGTTAGTTTTTTTTTACTTTTCTATAAATATAATCAAGTGATTTTATTGATTTTGTTTTTACTAATATTGGCTAAATATATTTATAACTTCCTTAACAGCATAATAAAACTTTATTATTGATATAAATCTAGTCTGGTCATCAGGATTAATACTGATAATTTTTTAACCTCTCAAAATTTTATTTGAAATATTAGTATCATTAGAAATTTAGTTTCATTTAGTTCATTCAGTTCATTAAGGATGGTGATTAATCACTTCTGTCAGTTTCCACTGTTCCTAATTTTGTAGAGATATTAATGTCAGAGAAGAAATTTGAAAGAAGTTCTTTTGTTATATTTTCAAAATTTTATATGGAATTATAATTTAACTATTATATGAATATAGAATGCAATTGTAAATTTATATGGCAATAAAGATTTTAGTTTGTAAGTTAATGTATGACTTGGTCATTTTCTCCTAATAAAATTTAATTGTTCAAATTATTTATTTCCTGTTTTGTTCATTTATATATTTTATATATTTATAAATATTTATTTAAGTTGTCAGTCTTATTAGCATATTTGGACAAAATATTCTGTAATGATATCCTTGGGTTTTTTTTTGTTCCTATGTTATAATTTTGGTTTTTTCTTTTTTTTATTATAGTTAATTTGGTTTTCATTTGTTAAATCAAATTAACTAATTATTTACCTATTTTATTGGTTTTTAAAAGTACTAATTCTATTTATTATTTCAATGGGCATTTTTGTTATTTTTAATTTTGTAAATATCATTTAATATATTTAAGTGACTGGAAAAAATGTGGGCTTTCTTGTAGTTTATTTTTCTTTCTAACTCATCAAAGTGCTATTTCTCCTTTTTGTAAATAGAAGTATTTAGAGATGCTAAATGTCCTTTAAGGATTATTTTGGCAGCATTATGAAAATTTTGTTGTGTTGTCCTCTTGCTGTACTCAATGAAATTAATGCCGTTTCTATAATTTATTTCTATAATTTATTATTTAATTATTATTTATTATTTAATTCAGCAATTCTAAAGGATTCAAAAATTAAGTTAATTTTGATGTTGACTTTTAATATTTTAGTTGACTTTTTATATTTTTTTACTTTTAATCTTTAGTGGCCTATTATTTAATATGAATTTTATTGCATTGTAGTCTACAAAGAATTTTATAGTATTTCTCCTTTTATGATTTTTTTGTCAAATTTTTGTCCTAATATATGATTAACTTTTGTAATGTAATGAACAACAGCAAAATTTGTATGTTCCTCTCAATTTTATTCAATAATCTTCAACAGTCTATATTATTATTATTATGTGATTCTATTCATTTTCTTTAAATATTTCTTTTTTCAATGCTTTACATATTTATATATTAATTTTATTCATGTGTTCAAATTGTTTCTAATATTTTCTTCCATTTATCCCTACTTTTTCTGACAAAATCTTCAAATAAAACTATTGATATTTTTCTCTCAATTAGATAACTCTATGATGCCTTGTCATATAAGAATTCTTCAAAAAACATTTTAATGCAACTCCATTAGAATGTTAAAACTTCGTTCTTATCAAGTTCCTTCTGATTTTTCACTTATATTTGCCTAATTTTTTTTATTTTCACATATATGTATGTGTTTGCATGCATATATATGCATATGTATGTATTTCTATATTTGTATTTTTATACAGCTTTTTGTTTTAAAATATACATATAAACATATGATTATATTGATATATTTTACATATATAATATTTTACAGACATATCCATTTACATATTTCTATATTTTTCAAAGAAATGGGTGTCATATTTTTCAAATATTTCACAGAAAAAATATTTTCTCCTATATTTGTATTTTATTGTTCTTTTAATGTTCTATTTTTTTTATCAAGAATGTTTCTATTTCATTGAAAATAATTTAAAATTTTTTATTGTCCAATTATACTCAAATTTCTGGCTAAGCTATTATTGACTATAAATCTGTATCCTTTTCTGTTTAAAATATATTATTTCATGTTCTCTTCTCCTTTATGATACATCTATTAAATCTTTTACATCATTTATTTGTTGTTCATTTGTTGTTTTGAATTCCTCTTTTCTTGCTGCATGGAGTAATAGATTTTAGAAGCTCTGAATTTTGGCAATAATAGTACTTGAAATTATTATATTGGGTCTTTTTTTTAAGAAGATAGATTTCCTATTGTCATATTTGTTTTAGTATTTGCTCTCAATTTTTAAATCCAGTCAAACACTAAAATAAAAATTCAGAAAATAAGTGATTTACAAACTTAACTCTTTCATAATCACTTGAAGTATGATATCTAGATTCTTTGATTAAAACTAAATTGCAGATATGCAGATAAACTGCATATATATAATATATAAATAATATATGTATATACGCAATATAATTTGTCACTTAGTTCAGTGCCAGACATATAGTAAAAACTACATAAAACAAGCTATTATTGTTGTTATCATTTTTATTGTTTTATTTTAAAGATTATTTTTGTCTCCTAGAATCATTAATTTCTGTTTATTCCATTCTAATTTTAGGAAGCTTGTTAATAGAGTAAGGTTTTATACTTCTTTTCTTAAGTTATCAAAACTTTTTCCATGCTTCTACTGTATAGCTCCCATTTCATTTCTTCAAAAATATTATAATTGATTTATGGACAAGATATTTTATTTTTCATTTGAAGTTAAGATTGTAGGTGTTTTTAAGTCATTCTCCTCTTACTTATTTGTGTCCTCTTCATCAATGACACTATAAAGTTAATCAATATTATTATCATGTTCATCATCATCATACATATTTTTTTGTTTCTGAGGCTAAAGGGATTTGCTTCTAAGTCTCACCTTCTCTGGAGTTAAAATCAAAATGAGGACATTACCCTTGTTTCAAGGCTATTCTTTATGCCCAAATATCCTTTTCTACTACTGAGACTATCCATGAATTTTCTTTTGTCTTGGAAACCAAAATTCTTCTTCCCTGTGCTTTGATTTGGTTGATTGAAGACTTTTCCTTTTAAGGACAGGAGAAAGTTGAGGCCTTCTCTTTAATCCAGTTAAATCAGAAATTGATCTCCTCAGAGCAATTTTTTGAGATTTCTACTTGAAGAGAATAGGAAGGGATTCTTTTTATTTTATTTCCCTCATTACAACAACCAGCCAAGGTATGTCATCCTCCCTTCTTTATTTTTTGTATCCCTCTCAAAATAGTGAGTAGCCTGCAGAGTGATTTTGACCCCCTTTATAATGTGTTTTTCCCTGCTTTATGTCATAGGTTATTTATTTTCTTGGCTTTCTTTTCCCTTCATTTTTGAAAATTAGTGTTGAATTCTTTCAATTTCTTCCTAAATTTTCTTGGTAGTTTCCTCTCAGTTTTTCCCTTCTATCACTAAGGTCACAGTAAATCTCTTATTTTTGCTTTTATTTTTTTCCCCTCAAGGTTTTATTTAACTGCTGGAAATGTTTTCCCCCTTAACTTTTCACTTTCATCCCTTAGAAGATATAAATCATATTTACTATTTGTCTATTGAGTGAGTTGCAAAATAATTCAATGACTTAGTGATAGAATAGAACTGAGCTGTACTTTTCCTTCTAAGTCATCATTTTGGCCCCTCAATGGAACAAGCAAGTGTGAAATCAATGCAACAATGCTCCCATTAAATACTGTACCGTTTTTCTCCTGATACCTATAATTTTAAAATTGCAAAGACCCAATGAAAGATAACATTTTGTTAATCTTTTCCCAAAATGTGCATTTCATGCTTAACCTACCTCACTCTGTCAATTTTTGTCAATGTAGAAGATAAAAAAAGAAAGACAAATAGAACTTGCTACTCAGGAGTGAACACCTCTTTGTAAAAATACATATGAAACAGATTCATTTCTATTCATGCTATTAAATTTGTATCCCCAGACTAAAGGAGATTTAAGGTTCGTGGTTTAAAGAATATGGTAGAAAAATGAATCAAAATTATCCATTTAACCACTATACTGATTCAATCCTTTTTCTTCCAGTTCTAATTATGGGGATGATTTGAAGAAAAAGATATGGAGAAATAGTTGAAAATTATTACTTATAATTTCAATGATAACCTGAAATATTTGGGTGTACTTAAATGACTTAGCCCTGTGAAATACTTGCATTCTTTAAGTATTTTGTGTATTTAAGTGACTTGGACCTGTGATGAACAATGAATAATCTATTCATGTATAAATGAGTGCTCGGTAAATTATGCAAATATTTTTAATGAAAGTTCAGGTGAGGTTTCTTCAGATACTTTGAACTTGTACTATTGATAG
The DNA here is from genome assembly GCF_037893015.1 of Macrotis lagotis. Taxonomy (NCBI): domain Eukaryota; kingdom Metazoa; phylum Chordata; class Mammalia; order Peramelemorphia; family Peramelidae; genus Macrotis; species Macrotis lagotis. The sequence continues at coordinate 39,222,633 of NC_133662.1, forward strand.
AATTGAAAATGACAAACAAACTTTTTCAGTATAAATGTTAACTAAGTATCAGGTATGCAAGCCACATTTAGAGTTCCAACAACCTGAAAAACAGCCAACATTATAACCTTCCCTACCAGTTCCACATCATATTGAGATTACTGACAATTCTTGTTTAGGACTGAGTTTTCTGGAGCATCCAATTTTATTTCACAAGCAGGAGATGGAATAAATAAAGATGTATGTTTTGCTTCTGATTCATATGATAATTTCTAAGACCTAATGTTTGCCTCCAGCTAGTACAATGAATTTAGAACAAAATCACTCATCTTACTGAAACAAATGCAAGAAAGAGAATATAATTTTGAACACAATATTATATTTTTCTTGCACAAAATTCAGGAATCTTAGTATCATATTTTAGTAAATTAAAACACGTCCTTGAGTAGTTTGGCCATAGTCTGACTTTGAGTATAACTCATATGAGAGAAGAATGAGACCAAATTTTAGTTATTTTTGAGGAAAAAAGAGCTAAACAATGGGCACTGCCATAGAAGACTCCTTTAAAATTCTCTACTTGTTTTCTGGCAGGATGGCTGAGTGAGAGGTTGTGTCCAAGCCAAACTCCTTTTCATCACCTTAAAACTGAAAGAAATGTGCCAATAAAGTAAAAAAACAGTAACAGAAAAGAGGGCAAAGGATAGAAATCTTCACAAGGAAATTACCACAGAAGAACCAGCTAACTCTGAAGTATGAGTGAGTAAAACAGAACTCTTAATACAAGAAAAATAATTGTGCACTTACAACAAAAATCCAATTAAAGAGAATAAATCTTCAATAAGAGCTGCTTTCCTCCATTTGAAAAAATTAGCAGGTAAATAAAAAAAGCAAAGTAGAAGAGAAACTGAAAAATTTTAACAATGTAATAGCACATTACAAAGTATTTAGAATACATAAATCAAACATTCAAAATGAAATAATAAATATCAGAACAAAGTGAAGAGATGGAAAAACTGAAAAGCTGTGTGAGGACTCAGAAAGTTATGATAGTAGAATTAGATGAGTGCTGATATTTATTAAAAATTTCCTTTGTGACAGGTTCTGTGCTAACCTTTGAGGTGCAAATAGAGACAAAAAATAATCTCTGCCTTTGAGCAATTTATAATCTAATGGGGAAGATGACATTCAAATGAGTATAAATAAAGCAAATTTATAAACAGGTCAAATGGGACATAATTATGAGAAGGAAGGCATTAGAATTAAGAAGGTTTGGGGAAGGCTTTCTAGAAAAGAGGAAAATTTGTTGGGAATCAAAGGAACTCAGGGGGCTTCAATAGTTTGAGTGGAAAAGGTAAAGTATTCCAAGTATGAGGAACATCAGATAAAATACATAGAGCTAAGAGATGGAGTATCCTCTGAGCCACAGCTTGGAGACCAGTGTCATTGAATTAAAAAGAACATGTCTGGAAGTCAGATTTAAGAAAACTTGAAAGGAAGGAGGAATTTAAACTATGAATAACTTTGAATGTCAGCACATGTTGTACTTGCTCAGGGGGCTAAAGGAAGTCACTGGAATTTATCTTGTAGAGACATGCCATGATCCACCAGTTTTTATTCATTACTTTTTAATAATATAATATTATAATCATTAAATTTATATAATAATTTAACATTTTAATTGACTTTACAATTCTTTCTTCATTTCTACTCTTCAAGATGTCAAGCAACACATAAATAATATGTGTAGTTATGCAAAACACATTTTCAAATTAATCCTCTTGTAAAAAAAGGGGGAAAAAGTAAAAAAAAAGTAATGTTTCAATCTGAACTGAGTTAATCAATTCTTTCTATGGATATGGATACCATTTTCCTCTGAGTCCTATGCATTTGGATTAGATCCTTACTACTGTTCAGAATACTGAAATCTTTCACACTTGATCATCCTTACAATGTAGCTGTTACTGTGTACTTTGTTTAACTGGTTCTCATTTCCTTTTGAATATGTTTATAAAAGCCTTCCCAGGTTGTCTGAGGCCATCCACCTTTGTTATTCGTTATACTACAATAGTATTTCATCACAATCACACATTAGAAATTCTTCAAATGTTCAAATTTGTAGGCATTCCCTCAATGTACAATTCTTTGACACTACAATAAAAGAACTTCAAGGGTGGCTAGGTGGTGCAGTAGATGGAGCACCAGCCCTGAAGTCAGGAGAACCTGAGTTCAAATATGGTCTCAGACACTTAATAATTGCCTAACTGTGTGGCCTTGGGCAAGTCACTTAACCCCATTGCCTTGGGGAAAAAAACCTTAAAAAAAGAAATCATATATGTATATGTATATATGTGTGTGTGTGTGCATATATATATACATACATACATATATATATATATATATATATATATATATATATATTTACAAAGGTATTTTGTCCTTTTTCTTTTATCTCATTGGAAAACAGACATGGAAGTAGTATTGCTGAATCAAAAGCAATGAACAGTTTTGTAGCCTTATGGGTATATTTTGAATCTTTTATCCAGAATGCTTAGAGCAACTCACATCTCCACCAACAGTATATCAGTCTCATTTTTCCCATATCCCCTCTGGTTTTTGCCATTTTCTTTTTCTGTCCTGTTAAACAAACTGATAGGTGTGAGATGATACATCAGAGTAGTTTTAATTTTCAAATTTCTAGTCAATATTGACAACATTTTTTTATGTGTGTTGATAGTTTTGATACTTTGCTTTGTGTATACATTTGACCTTTTATAAATTGGTTTTTTTTATAAACTTAGTTCAATTCTGTATATATATATATATATATATATATACATATATATATATATATACACATATATGTATATATATATATATATATTCAAGAAATCAGGTCATCATGAGAGAAACTTGCGATACATATATATGTATATATATTTCCATATCCTACTCTCTTATTTTTGAAAAATTAATTAATTTATTTATCTTCATCCATTTTTATATACATATTTCCAAGTTACAAAAGTTCCCTCCACCCTCCCTTCCCACCCCACTCCCCCTCAGCAGGGATCAATCAGGTTAGCATTTTACATACATGTTTTGTTAAACATATTTACAAATTGGTAATTTTCAGCATGAGGAATTAAGATTAAGGGAAAGAGATACATAAGAGATAATTTTTATAGTGTTCATCAGATTTGGAAGGGTCTATTTCTCTATGTATTTTGTTATGCTTTGTATTTCTTCTTCTGGTTGGGGATAATATAGTCTATAACCAGTCAAATATAGTTGTCTTAGCTCTCTGTCAAGAGGAGTTGCTTCCATCAAAGTTGGTCATCTCATAACGTTATTGATGTATACATTGTTCTCTTGGCTCTACTCTTTTCGCTCAGCATCAGATCCCATAAGAAATTCCATGTTTCTCCAGAGTTTGACCATTTATAGCTTCTTTTAGAACAATATTATTCCATATTATTCATATACCATAACTTGTTTAGCCATTCCCCAATTTATGGGCATCCCCTCAATATCCAATTCTTTGACACAGCAAAAAGAATTGCTATGAATATTTTGGAACATGTAGGACTTTTCCCATTTTAAAAAAATTTCTTCTAGATATAGTCCTAGAATTGAAATTGCTGGGTCAACAGGTTGAACAGTTTTATTGCTCTTTGGATGTAGTTCCATATTGCTCTCCAGAAAGTTTGGACCTGTTCATAACTCCACCAGCAATGCATCAACATCCCAACCCTCCCACAACCTCTCTAACATTGATCATCTTCCCTTTTTCTCATCTGGGCTAATCTAATGGGTATAAGATGATGCCTCATTATTTTAATTTTCATTTCATTTCTCTCAATTGATAGTGATTTGGAGCATTATTTCATATGATTATATATAGCTTTTATTTCTTCAATTGCAAGCTGTCTGTTCATATCCTTTGTCCAATTATCAGTTGGGGAATGACTTGTGTTCTTATAAATTTGATGCAATTCACCATATCTTTTAGAAATGAGACATTTATCAGAATTCTTGGTTTGTAAAGATTGTTTCCCAGCTTTCTGCTTTTCTTCTAATTTTGGCAGCATTGATTTTATCAGGGCAATAACTTTTTAATATAATGTAGTCAAACTCATTCATTTTGCAGTTTATAAAGTACTCTGATTCTTGTTTGATCATAAATTTATCTCTTTTCCATAGATCAGATAGATAATTTTTGGTCTATTAATTTATTTATGGTATCACTCTTTATGTCTCAATCCTGTAGCCATTTTGACCTTATTTTGCTATAGGGTATGAGATGTAGAACTATGCCTAGTTTCTGCCATACTATTTTTCCAGTTTGACCAACAATTTTTGTCAAATAGTGAGTTCTTATCACAGAGACTGATGGCTTTGGGTTTGTCAAACTGTAGAATACTGTGGTCACTTACTGTAATTTCTTTTGAAACTATCCTAATCCACTGATCCATTACTCTATTTCTTAACCAGTACCAGGAAGTTTTAATGACTGCTGCTTTATAGTACAGTAGAACTAGGCCACCTTCCTTTACATTTGTTTTGATCAGTTCCCTTGCTATTCTTGCCCTTTTGTTGGTCAGATGAATTTTGTTACTATTTTTTTCTAGCTTGCTAAAGTAGTTATTGGTAATTTGATTGGTATGACACTGAATAAGTAATTTATTTTGGGCAGAATTGTCATTTTATCATATTAGCTCGATCTATCCATGAGCATTTGAAATCTTTTCCAATTATTTAGTTCTGACATTATTTGGGTGAGTAGAGCTTTATAATTGTGTTTATACAATTTCTGGATTTGTCTTGGGAGGTAAATTCCCAAGTATTTAATGTTGTCTAGTATTATTATTTTAAATGGAATTTCTCTTTCTATATCTTCTTTTGGGGTTTTGTTGTTCATATATAGAAATGCTGATGATTTGTGGGGGGTTGTTATATCCTGCTACTTGGCTATATTTACCAGTTGTTTCAAGGAGCTTTGAGATGATTTTCTAGGGTTCTCTGGGTATACCATCATATCATCTGCAAAGAGTGAAAGTTTTGCTTCCTCACTGCCAATTCTGATTCCTTCAATTTCTTTTTCTTCTCCTATTGCTACTGCAAGCATTTCTAATATTATATTGAATAGTAATGGTGATAATGGGCATCCTTGTTTGACCCCTGAATTTATTGAAAATGTTCCAAGTTTATTCTCATTAAATATAGTATTTGTTGATGGTTTTTAGTTAGATACTATTTATAAATAGTACATAAATAGGTACTATTTATAAACTCTATTTATTCCTAATCTTTCTAGTGTTTTGAATAGGAATGGAGTTGTATTTTATCAAAGGCTTTTTCAGCATCTATTGAGATTATCATATGATTTCTGTTAGTTTTATTATTGATATGTTTAATTATGCTGAGTGTGTTCCTAATGTTGAACCATCCCTGCCTGCCTGGAATGATCCAAGCTGATCATGGTGTATTATCCTGGTAAATAACTTGCTGTAGACTCATTGCTAAAATTTTATTTAAGATTTTTGAATCAATATTCATTAGGGAGATTGGCTTATAATTTTCTTTGTATGTTTTTGGTTCTTCCTGGTTTAGGTATCAGCATCATGTTGCTGTCATAAAAGGAGTTTGACAGAATACCAACCTTTCCTAATTTTTTAAATAGTTTATGTAGAATAGGAATTGTTCCTTCAATATTTGGTAGAATTCATTTGTATATCCATCTGGACCTGGAGACTTTCTCTTAGCAAGTTTAGTGATGGTTTCTTCAATTTCTTTTTTTCTGAAATAGGGTTAAGTAATGTGTTTCTTCTTCTTTTAATTTTGGCAGTTTATATTTTTTTAAAATATTCATCCATTTCATTAAAGTTGTCCAACTTATTGGCATACAGTAGGGCAAAGTAGCACCACATTATCTCTTTGATTTCCTCCTCATTGGTGATTACCTCACCTTTTTCATTTTTGATACTGGTAATTTGGTTATCTTATTTCTTTTTTAAAATCAGATTACCCAGCGGTTTGTCTATTTTATTGTTTTTTTTCATAAAAATAACTCAGTTTTATTTATGAGATCAATGATTTTCTTGCTTTCCAGAATTTCTAATTTGATGTTTAATTGAGGATATTTAATTTGTTTCTTTTCCTAGCGTTTTTAGTTGCATAACCAATTCATTTATCTCTTTCTCTACTTTATTCATATAAGCATTTAGAGATATAAATTTTCCCCTTAAAACTACCTTGGATGCATCTCATAAATTTTAATATGATGCTTTGTTATTATCATTTGCTTGGATATAATATTGATTATTTGTATTATTTGCTATTTGATCTACACATTATTTAAGATAAAGTTATTTAATTTTCTATCAGTTCTTGGTTTATCTTTCTCTGACCCTTTATTACATATAATTTTTATTGCGACATGATCTAAGTAGTGTATATTTATTCTTTCTGCCTTTCTGCATTTGATTTTAAGGTTTTTGTTCCCTAGTACATGCTCAGTTTTGGTGAAGATGCCATGTACTGCTGAGAAAAAGGTATATTCATTTCTATCCCTATTAAGTTTTCTCCATAGGTTTATCATATCTAATTTTTCTAAGATTTCATTCACCCTCTTAACTTCCTTCTTGTTTATTTTGAGGCTAGATTTATCTAGTTCTGAGAGAGGGAGACTGAGGCCTATCATTATTAAACTTTTGTTGTCTAATTCTCCTTGTAATTCACTCAGCTTTTCCTCTAGGCATCTGGATGCTATACCACTAAGTACATACATGTTTAGTAATGCTATAGCTTCATTTCCAATGTTGTCTTTTAAAAATATGTAATTTCCTTCCTTATCCCTTTTAATGAGATTGGTTTTTGCTTTTACTTTGTCTGAGAATTGGAACACTGCCCCAGAATTCTTTATTTCCACTGAGGAATAATGTATTTTGCTCCAACCTTTTGCCTTCCTGCTGTCTTTCTAAACTTACTTGTATTGGTTTTGTTTTTGCAAATACATTTTTATACATTGTTAATATTCCATTTTCCCTAAATTACATGCAAAACAAATTCTAACAATTTTTTTTCAAGATTTTGAGTTCCAAATTCTCTCCCTCCTTACCCTAAGCCCTGCCCACCCCATTGGCAGTTTATATTTTTTGTAAATATTCAACTATACCTAATCTTTTCTTTGGTTTTTTTGTGGGGCAATGGGGCTAAGTGACTTGCCCAAGATTTCACAATTAGTAGTATCAAGTGACTGGAACTGGATTTGACCCAAGTCCTTCTGATTCTAGAGCTGGTAATTTATACACTGTACCACCTAGCTTTCTCATACACATGTACAGTCTTGCAAGATATATTTTCATATTAGTTATGTGAAAAAATAGACCAAAATTCCCCCAAAAAACAAGGTAAAAAATTATGCATTGATCTTCATTCAAACTTCAATGCAGTTCTTTTGTCTAGTACAGTGAATACTATGCTTCACTAAAGCTTTTCTTTATTTTATACAGATATATATGTATATTTTATATAAATATACATTTGCAAATATATACATATATTTTGACTAATAAAAATCATTAGCAGTATATATTAGAGTGCACATATTACATGTTCTGTCATCATATTTGATCAAGCTAGCAGACCTTTTTTATAAACATTTACAAAATATAATTGCTAAAAAAAGTCTATAGAACTCTAGTATTATGTTCTCTCCTAAAAATGTCATAATATCCCAATAAGATCTTTTCTCTTATAAATAGTAAAACCAAGGATATTTATGTGCCCCAGAGCATAAAGATCTAGAAATAGAATTGTCTTAACAGTTCTGAGATTAAACACAAATCAATTTGGAAAACCACAATTCTTTCAGTTTTTGTGGTAAATTCAAACACATATTAGAATTTTCTTTGTTCCTTAGTTGTTTTGAGATGTTAATCTTACAGAATTTTAATTGTTAGAATTATTGAGCATGGGAAAATTAGGAAAGGAAAACTTTATGAAAATTGCTTTTGCTGAATTTGATTGTTTTTTTTGCTTTTAGTATTTAAGAGGAAATATGTAATTTTGAATATTTAGCAGTGATTTCCAGTAAAAGAGTTTGTTTAATGGTAGAGGAATGAGGCAAGTAAATGCTTCAGTCAAATATTCAGAGAATTCCAAGAAGACAATGTGGAGAAATTTATCATCCAGAACAGCCTTTGACATTGTGGAAGTAGCATCTATGATCACTTTTCAACAAACAAATATGGGTGTTTTTTTAAAAGATTGTTTAAGTTTGATATTACTTATACTCTAAGTCTTAAGATTACCTGAAGATTTTTCCATCATGTATAACTATCTTTCCTTTCCAAACAAAACCTGAAATGCAAGGGTTAATTACTTTTCCTCCTAAAGCACATCCTGATCAGTTTAACTTTGGGTCCCCATAGTTCATAGCCCATGGTTTTTAATGTGTGAACTATCATTCTTGCCTATCCTTGTCTTTTGTTTGGATTTCAAATCATTTCCTCCCTCCAATCTTTTCTCCATGACACTACAATAACTTGCTGATTGGTCTCTATCAATGGCTCACTTCAGTTTTGTTTGTTTTCACTAAGCTGCTGAAATGGTTTTCTTATAGTAGTCTATTCTGCTAAATGTTTAACAATAAATTCTTGCAGAGAAATGGGCCAAAACAGTTATAAATTTAATTAGTATTATTTATATTTTCTTTGTGAATTTCTTAATTCTAGACAATCAACAAAACAATAAATGAAATTTTGATATGTAGTATTTAATGGCTTACAGACTATAAATATGCACACTAACATCTAAATTTCCTATATATTCATTTTTTCCCTTTTGAATGGGAGATTAGTCTATAACTTTCTTTATATGATTTGGCTCTTCATTGTTTAGGTATCAACACTATATTGGTGATTTTAAAAAGAATTTGGCCGAACTTTTTTTCCTATTTTTATAGGTATTATGTAGAATATATTCAGTATTAACTATTCCTTAAGGGTTTGGTGGGATATACCTTTAAATCCATCTGGACCTAGAAATGTTTTCTTAAGGAAGGTTTCTTCTTTTTTTTCTGAAATGGGGTTATTTAAATATTTTATTTCCTCATCTATTAAACTTGGCATTTTGTATTTTTGTAAATATTCCTCTATGTCACTCAGGTTATCAAATTTATTGACATTCACTTTGACAAGAATAGTTTTGAATTATCTCCTAAATTTCCTCTTCATTGATCATTTGCTCACCCACTTCATTTTTGACAATTTGGTTATTTTTTTTCTTTTTTTAATAGATTATCCAAAGTTTCATATATGTTGTTGTTGTTTTTCACATATATATATGTATAAAAACATTAATATATATTAATTTCCCCCCCAAAACTGCCTTCACTGCATCCTATAAATTTTGGTATGATATCTCATTGTTACAATTTTCTTGAATGCAATTTTGATTATTTCTGTGACTTGCTGTTTTATCTACTTATTTAAAATTAAGTTATTAAACTTTCAAGTAATTTTTGGTTTATCTTTCCAATTTCTTTTATTACATTATTAAAGATTTTCTGGCTTTTTCTCCTTATAATAGACTCATCATATCCTCTAGGAATTTGGATGCTAAATGACTAGGTGCATACATGTCTAATAATGACAGAACTTCATGACCTATGGTGCATTTTAAGAAGATGTTTCCTTCCTTGTTCCTTTTAATGAGATTGATTTTTGCTTTTGCTTTATTTGAGAGGAGGATCACTACCTCTGATTTTTTTTTACTTCAAGTAAAGCATAATGCATTTTGCCCTAGCCTTTTTTACCTTTGCCCTATTTGTAGCTCCCGGCTTCAAATGTGTTTCTTGAAAACAACATATTATATGATTCTTGTTTTTAGTCCATTCTGCTATTTGCTTCCATTTTATGGGGCAGTTCATCCCACTCACATTTACAATTAAGATGACTAATTCTGTTTTGCCCTCTGTGCTCGCTTTCTCTATATTTTTCTCTTTTGCCTCCCTCTTATTCCTCCTTACTAAAATGTTACTCCCTTTTCCTTGTGACTTTTCTTTTAAAAGTTAATTTTCATTTCATTTTCAATTATACCTTCCCTTCCCTTTTATCAGTCCCTTCTTTCTTTATCTTTCCCTTTTCCCATTCCCCTTCCTCTTCCTTGAAGATTAGAATAGATTTTTAAACTCATGTTGGAATGTATCTTATTCCCTCTCTGGACCTAATCTATTTAATAATTACTATTAAATTATTACTATTGAACAATTACTCAGTGTTCATATTCTCCCATATTTCCCTCTAAAATTATAAATTGTTGTGCCTCTTCACCTAGTGGTATTTATTTCTCTAGTACTATTAATCAGGTTTCATCAATCACAGTTTGATTCTTTGCTTGATAAGCAGCATTGTATCAAATTTTAATTATAACCAATTTTTACCTTATCCTCTTTTCACATAGCCTCTAAGGATGCACAATCCTTCTCATGACTCTTCCTCTTGTGCCCTTCCCCACAGACCTATTTTATTTTTAAAAAATTAATTTATTTAGTTTTTCATCCATATGCTCTTATATATTTTAAAATTACAAAATTTTCTTCTACCCTCCCTTCCCACTATCCTTCCCTCATTGGTGCACAATCGGTTTAGCATTGTACATACATATTTTTGATAAATATGTTTACAGATTAGTCATTTTCAGTATAAGGAATTAGGATTAAGGGAAAGAGTTACATAAGAGATAATTTTTATAAAGTGTTGGAATCTGGAAGCTACTGTCCATAACTGCTCTAATATGGCTGTCCTAGCTCTCTGAACTGCTGAGGGGAGCTGCTTCTTCAGGGTGATCATCTCACAATGTTGTTAATGTGTACATTGTTCTCTTAGTTCTGCTCCCTTAGCTCAGCATCAGATCTTGTAAGCCATTCCATGTTTCCTTAGATTCTGACCATTTATGGATTCTTATAGAACAATAATATTCCATAGTATTCATGTATCATAATTTGTTTAGTCATTCCCCAAGTGATGAGCATCCCCTCAATTTCCAATTCTTTGCCATTAAAAAAAAACATTGCTATAAATATTTTGGAACATATGGAACATACTGGACTTTACTCATTTTTTATGATTTGTTCTGGATATAGACCTATATTTGGAATTGCTGGGTCAAAGAGCATAGTTCCTTGGGGATAGTGCCATAGTTCCATATTGCTCTCCAAAAAGTTTGGATCCATTCACAACTCCACCAGCAAGTCATGAATGTCCCAACCCTCCCCAACCTCTCCAGCATTTTTCCCATCTTGGCCAATCTGATAGGTGTGAGGTAATACCTCATTGATGTTTTAATTTGCATTTTTCTCTAATTGATATTTTGGAGAATTTTTTCATATGATTGTAGATGGATTTAATTTCTTCATTTGAAAACTATTTATTCATATTCTTTGACCATTTATCAATTGGGGAAAGGCCTATTTTGTCTCATACCCTCCCTCTCTCTACCCCTAGTACTTAACCCCTTGTTAAATGAAGCAAGGATTAACTTAAACCCTGATGTAATTAACTGCAAGAATCTTAAAAGATTTCTAAATCCTGGGAGGCTCTGAAGATCTCACCTGAGAACTTCAAGCTTACTCAGGACTACCCAGGTTATGAGGCCCTCATTAGACAAAGTTTGAAGCTTAGTCAGTACAGCAGAATTAAAGCTGGTCAAAGGATAATGAGACACTTAAATTTAAAGTTAACAACTCTGCTTTTCATCAAGCTCAAACATATTGATGTCATCTTGGACCTCTTCATTAGAGAGACAAGACCCAACTATACCCATATCCTTTAAGTCTAATCTCTTCAGTTATATTTGACCCTTTATCCTGAGAGAAGTAAAGTTCTCAAGAAATAGAAGTATTATAACTTTGCTTTTTGAGTTGTATACAATTTGATGGCCTTGAACACTACTTGTTTTATTTTTTTTTCATTATTTTCCTTCCCCTTCTCATTTACCTTTTTATGGAACACTTGAGTTGTGTATTTGCCAATTAAATTCTCTGTTCAATTCTGGTATTTGTGTCAGGAAACTCTGGAAGTCCCCCATTTCATTTAACATTCATTTTTTCCCTGAGAGCATGTGTTGAATTTTGCAGGGTAGCATATACTGGGTTGTAATCTCAAGTCATTTGCTCTTTGATATACGGTATTCCAATTCTTCTGGTCCTTAAATGTTGAGGCTTATAGGTCCTGTGTAAGTCTGTGTTTCCTTTATATTTGAATTATTTTGTTTTTGCTGCTAGCAATTTTCTCTCCTTCATTTGAGAGTATTTAGAATTTGTATATAACAGTCCTTGGAGTTTTTATCCTGGGGTTTCTTTCTAGATGGGATTTGTGTATTCTTTAAATAGTTATGGGGTTTTTTTTTTTGTTCTAGCATAATTGGACATTTTCCCCTTACAATTTTCTGCATGGAAAGGTTTTTCAGGTTCTTTTTTTTTGATCTAGGCTTTATGGAAGTACGATGATTAGTAGATTGTCTCTCCTGGATCTATTTTCCAGGTTATTTGTTTTCCCTAAAAGGCACTTTATTATTTTCTTCAATTTTTTCAGGCTTTTTATTTTGTTTCACTGAATCTTAAAGTATCATAGATTCGTTGATATATATTTGGTCAATTCTAATTTTTAGGGTTTTTATTTTCTTCAATTGCTTTTGTATTTCCTTTGTAAAATTTAATTCTCTTGTCAATTTTTCATAATTTTCCTGACTCTCATTTCTTTTTTTTCCATTTTTCTTTTTCCTCTCTTATTTGGATTTTAAATTCTTTTTTAAGCTCTTTGATGAACTTTTGTATTTGAGACTAATTTATAGATTGTTTGGATACTTCCTCTTTGCATGATTTTTCATTGATTTCTTCTTCAGACAGGGCATTATTATTATATTTGTATGTAACGTAGTTTTCTATAGTGAGTACCTTTTTAGCTGTTTTGCTCATCTTTGTTTTTGATCTCTGATCCTAGGGTATAGGGAGTATAAATCCAAGTTGTTGGTTTTTTTTTTTTTTTGAGTGGACTATATCATTGGTCAAGATGTTACCTATGTAGTTCGGGCCTTGGCTTTGTAGAGGTTTGTTTCCTCCTTTATGTCCAGATTCCAAATTAGGAGTGATTTGTTCCTAACCTAGTCCTGTCTTTTGCCATGGTGTTCTAAGATTTCATACTTCCCTGCTGGCTTGCTATCTGGCTTCTGGGACCTCTGCTGTTGTCAAGCTGTCTGAACCTGGATTGTACTGAGGCTAAAAGCTTCCTGCTGACTTTCCAGCTCTCCAGCCTCCTGGACTTTATTTCCCCCTTTCCCCCCCCCAAAGAGACATACTTTCACTGCAGATCCTCCATAATGTCTACTGCTGAAAATTTCTTCATATCTTTTCTTTTTCTTGATGGGACCTGTGGCTTGAATGTCAAAATAGTAGCTTCATTTATCTTTAGTAGGGAAAGTTCCAGGAGTATGCTAGCTTCATATCACCATTTTGGCTCCGAATTGAAAATTCCCTTCTGAAGATCTTTCTTAAGAACTTTAAAATTGATTGTAAGTTAAGGGAGATAGTGACTCTGAACTACCAGTACAGGATGCCCACATCAGAGAAAGTGCTAAGATTTATGGGCAAGAGCAGAATTAAAGAAGCTCAAAGGAAACTGAGACACATTACCCTGTTTTTCAACTGGATTTTTGATCTCTAATATAATGATGTTATCTTGGTCCTCTTCAATGGAAATATAAGAACCAATCTTACCCATATCCTCTAAATCCAATCTCTATAATTATATTCAACCCTTTAACTCTCCTAAGAAAACTACAATTCTCAAGAGTTACAAGTGTTATATCTTTCCTTACAGGGTTGTATACAGTATGATCTTCTTGATTTGTATTTTTTTTTTTGCTTTGTTTTGTTTATTCCTTCCCTTTTTCTTTACCTTTTTTATGCATCTTTTCTGTCTTGTATTTGGAGATTGAATTCACTGGGCTTTTTAATCAGGAAATTTCTGTTTCATTGGACATTCTTCTTTTCCCTTTACAGAATATGCTGAATTTTGTAGGCCAGCAAATTCTTGATTGAAATTCAAGGTCCTTTGCCATCCAATATAGTATTCTAGGTCCTCCAGTACTTCAGTGTTGAAGTAGATAAGTCCTATGTAAGTTTGATTGTGTTTCCTTTGTATTTAAATTTCTTCTTTTTTGCTACTTGCAGTATTTTGTCCTTTATTTGAGAATTTGGGAATTTGGCTATAATAGCCCTGGGGTATCTTTTGAAGGAGTTCTTGGTACTCATTCAATTTTTTGTTTTCTTGCTGTAGCAGATTTGGACAGTTTTCCCTGAGGATTTCCTTCAAGATGTTTTTCAGGTTCATATTTTAATGGAGACATTCTGGTAGCCCAATAATTCATATATTATCTCTCCTGAATCTATTATTCAGGTAATTTATTCATCTTAAAAGGTACTTTACATTTGCTTCAATTTTTTTCAGCCTTTGCACTTTGATTGAATCTTGTAGGCTCAGAGATTCATTGGTTTCTATTTGTTTAATTCTAATTTTTAAGGTTTTATTTTCTTCAGTTAGTTTTTGTGTTTCCTTTTCCAATTGGTTAATTTAAGGTCATTATTGCGTTGCATTCTTTTTAGAGTTGTTCGATTTTATTTGTTGAAATGTGACATTATATTGCCAGTTGGTTATTTTTACTTTTTAAAGAAGTTAATTTCTTTGGTCACTTTTCATAATTTTCCTGCATGACTCAATTCTTTTTTCCATTTTTCTTCTTCCTCTCTTTTTTGGTTTTTAATTTTTTTAAGTTCATCTATGAGACTTTGGTTTTTGTATCCATTTCATAAACTCTTTTGAGACTTCCCCTATGAGTAATTTTTCATTATTTCCTTCTTCCAATGTAGCACTTTTATTATCTTTATCTGCACAGTAGCTTTCTATAGTGAGTGCTCTTTTACCTCCTTTGCTTACCTTGAAATGTCTGAGTTCTCTAAGCTATAGGGAATATAGTCCCAAGCATTTAAAAATTTTTGTTTAAATTTTATATATTTAAGGCAGTGGGGTTAAGTGATTTGACCAAGGTCATACAGCTAGGCAATTATTAAGTGTCTGAGACATTTGAACTCAGGTCCTCCTGACTCCAGGACTGATGTTCTATTCACAGCACCCAGTTGCCCCAGTCCCACACTTTTTATGCTGGGACAGGGGTCTGAATCCTGGCTTGTTGTTGGCCAAGGTGTTGCCTATGCAGTCCAGCCTTGGCTTTGCAGAGATTTGTTTCCTCCTTTATGTCCAGGTTTTGTTATGCAGTGGTTTGTTTCTAACCCAGTCCTAGCGTTTGCCCCAGTATTCCCTGGATCAAGTCTATATTTGGGGTTGGGACATTTCCTACTGATTTTCTATATAACTGCTGGGAGTTATGCTATTGTCAATTGTTGGGACCTAGATTGCACTGTGACTAAAAGCCTCCGACTGTTTTTTTCTGCTCTCCTGCCTATTACAGCTAAAATCAAAGGAAATCAGGAAACTTTACTTCCCCCCCCCAACCAAGATACAAATCTACTCTGATGATCCTCCACAAGGTTTACATTTTAAAACTTCTCTAAATCTTCTCTTTTTTTGACAGGATCTGTAGCATCACTATCTATGCAGAGCTTTCATTTAGCATTGTGTAGGGAAAAGCTCTGGGTACATGCTAGCTTCACATTGCCATCTTGGCTCTGCCCCAGAAGTTCTACAGTTTTATAACCCTTTGTAAATTATTCCAAATCTTTCTGTAGAATGGCTGATGTAGTTCCTAACTTCTCTAAAAGTATATTAGTGCATACAATTTTGCAACATCTTCATTTGTCATTTTCCATTTCTGTAAATCTAAAAGGCATGTGGTGTTATCTGAGTTGCTTTAATTTTCAATTCTCTAATCAGTAGCAATTTGACATATTTAATTTTCACTAATAGCTTTGATTTCTTCTTCTGAAAATGACTTTTTTATATGCTTTTAACATTTAACAATGCAGGAAAGACTCTTTTTAAAATAAATTTGGCTCAGTTTCCTATATGTTTCAGAAAAGATGTGTTCATCTAAAGAACTTTAAAAAAATTATGAGTTTCCTGATTTCCTTTGATTTTAGCTGTAATATTTTTATTTCTTCAAAATAATTTTCAATTCCATGTAATTAAAATTATGGATTCTATTTCCCATGATTCTCTCTATGACTACTATGCTTATAAATTCTTTCCTTATCCAGCAATCTGATAGGTACATTTTTACATAGTCCCCTATTTTGCTTATAATATTATCCATATGACTAAATCACTTGCCCTTTTTTTCCTTATCTTGTTATATAGTGTAAAATGTTAGTCTGTGTTGAAATTCTGCCAAACTGTTCTTCAGTTTTCACAGCAATTTTTGCCAAGTTGTTAGTTCTTAACCCAAAGGTTTAACTCTTTGGGTTTATCAAACCCAAAACATTATTATATTTAAGATTACTATGATCACTCACTGCTGTGTCTTATTTACATAATCTACTTCATTGATTCACCTCTCTATTTCATAAAATATAAAAGATTGTTTCCATCATTACTGTTCTGTAATATGGTTTGAAAACTGTGAATGCAGCACTTCCTTGTTTTATCTTTTGTTTTTTATTACCCTTTGCTTTATCCCATGCTTTATCTTTTGATGTTCCAGCTAAGATTTTTTTTCTGGGGAACCAAGATGGCAGTTTGAAGACAGGGATTCTCAAAAACTTGCTCCCCCCAAAACTCCAAAAGCTGTCAAATTATGATTCTAGACAAAATTTAGAGAGGCAGAACCCACAGAAAAACCGAGTGATACAAATTCCCAGTCCAAGACAACTTAGAACATCAGAAGGAAATGTCTGTTGGAAAGAGTCACAGGGAAGCCACACTGCAGCACAGCCAGCTGGAACAAACCAGATGTAGTATTCTAGAAAAAGCCCACCAGTTGCCTGGGTCCCTGGGGGCACCCTGGTCCAGATTTCTTCACCCCACCAGAGTGAGTGGGGAGCCCCATCCAGTGCCAGTCTCAGAGCAGCCCCAGCAGAAACCTGAAGAACCACCCAGCATCTTCTTCCAGAGCACTCAGCTCACAGATAATAAGGGGTGAGGAGAGACTGCTCTCTCTGAGACAGTACTCTGTTCTTTGCCCACACTCAGATCTTGGTCCCAGTCTGGGGCCCCATACCACCATAGGGGAGCAGAGATCCATCTCACAGCTCCAGGGCAGAGGGGTGGGCCTGTGATCATCTACATATCAGACCACAGGCAAGAGAGCAGTAAGAGTCTCTCATAAAAACTTTTGAGGAATTATGATCCCTGTGGGATGTTCCAAAACAAACCCAAAGCTTTGGAAGTGTGATAAATCAGTCATAGGCTAAGGAAATGAGCAAACAACATAAAAAGAGGAATCTGACCCTAGCAAATTACTTTGGTCCCATAAAGGATCAAAATATATACTCAGAAGATGACAAAATCAAGGCTTCTGTATCCAAAGCCTCTAACAGAAATACGAAATTGGCTCAGGCTATGCACAAGCTCAGAAAAGACTTTTAAAAACAAGTAAAGGAGGTAGAGGAGAAATTTGGAGGAGAAATGAGAGTGATGCAGGTCAGCAACTTGGTGAAAGAAATACAAAAAAACTGACAAAAATAACATGGTAAAAAACAGTTTAGGCCAAATGGAGAAAGAAACAACCCAAAAAAGCAAATGAGGAGAATAATACATTAAAAAAGCAGAATTGTCCAGCTGGAAAAGGAGATTAAAAGGTTCTCTGAAGTAAATAACTTCTCGAAATGTAGAATGGAACTAAAGGAAGCTGATAACTTTGTGAGAAATCAAGGAACAATAAAGCCACACCAAAAGATTGAAAAATTAGAAGAAAATGTGAAATATCTCATTGGAAAAAACAACTGACCTAGAAAACAGATCCAGAAGAGATAATTTAAAAATTATTGGGTTACCTGAAAGTCATGACCAGGAAAAGAGCCTAGACTTCATTTTTCAAGAAATAATACAGCAAAATTTCCCTGAGATCCCAGAAGCAGAAGATAAAATAGAAATTGAGGGAATTCACTAATCACATTCTGAAAGATATCCCAAAAGAAAAACTCCCAGGAATCTTATAGCCAAATTCTAAAATTCCCAAGTAAAAGAGAAAATACTAAAAGGTGCCTGAAAGAAACAATTCAACTACTGTGGCTCTCCAGCTAGTATTACACACCATTTGGAAGCTTCTACATTAAGGGATCATAGGGCTTGGAATATGATATTCTGGAAGGCAGAAGAGCTTGATTTAGTATGGAGAATCAACTATCCAGCAAAACTGAATATCATTTTCAAGGGAAAAGATGGATTTTCAATGAAACAGGGTACTTTCAAACATTCCTGTTGAAACAGCCAGAACTGAATTGAAAAGTTGATCTCCAAGAACAGGACTCTGGTGAACCATAGAGGGGGTAGATGAGAAGGACTAATTATGAGGAACTTAATGATGTTAAATTCCTTGTATTCCTGCATGGGAAGAAGACGTTGATAACTCATATGAAACTTCTCATTTTTAAGAGCAGTTAAAATGAGCATATATAAGTCACAGAAAGGAATATAATATGATGGTATAATATAGTATACCATCATATAGTATAAAGATGGAATCAATAGCTGATAAAGGAAAGTACTGGGAGGAAGGGAAAGGAGAGGTAGAATGGGCTAAGATATTTCACATAAAACAGTCAAGAAAAAAACTTTTGCACTGGAATGGAATAGGGGAAGGCAAACAGGAATGAGTGAGCCTTCATTCTTATCAGAAATGACTCAGAGAAGAAATAACATACACACTTAATAGGGTATAGAAATCTATCTTACTCTAGAGAAAAATGAGAGGAAAGGGATGGGATAAGGGGGACAGGGGAGGGGGAGTAGGTGATAGAAAAGAGGGGAGATAGTAGGAGGGGCTACTCAGCTACAACACACTTCTGAGCAGGGACAGGGTGAAAGGCAAGAGAGAATGAATAAATGAGAGTGGGGAGGAATAGAATGGAGGGAAATATAACTAGTAATAGTAACTATGGGAAAAGATATTGAAGCAACTTCTCTGGTGGACTTATGATAAAGAAGGCAACTCATCCCAGAGACAGAGCTGAACACAGACTGAAGAACACTTTTTTTGCTCTCTCACTATTCTTGAGGTTTCTCTTTCTTTTGGGGGGCAGAGGGGCATTTAAGTTTACTTTCACAACAAGATAATTGTAATAATATAAAATAAATAAACCATAAAAGAAAAAAAGAATGAAGTCCAAACAACAACCAAAACAAAAAGGATTATATGGTGATCAATTTAAAATCCTATACATAGAATATGTTAGTCCTGTTCTTTTGTTTTTTGATAGTTTGGTTTGCCTTCGTTTTTGTTTGATAAGGTAGCAATATCATAAGAGTCTTTGCTGCATATAGCATGACCTAGATTAGATCAGATCAATCAATGCTATACTGAGTGCATGTCTGTTTTGCAAAAGACTGAAGAAAATTGTAGATAATAGAGTAACTGAAACAGAAATAATGAAGAAAATGAATTAAATAATAAATATATTATATTGTAAATGTGCAATTGAAAAGGGTTATTTTGCTGCCAAAAATATTAATCATATAGCCTATTTCAGTGAAAAGTGACTACATATTTAAATGAGACCAATTGATGATTATATATTATATAATATATAATATATTATGTTATATATATTGTTATATATTATATATTATATTTTATATTGTGATGATATTATATATTATGATGATATTTTATATATATATATATATATATATATATATATATATATATATATATATACCTAGCTGTGTGGCCTTGGGCAAGCCACTTAACCCCATTTGCATATATATATATATATATATATATATATATATATATATGTATACTCTGCTGTTGTCAAATCACTACTGTGCTTCATTCAGTAAAAAAAAAAGATACAGGAATTTTCACATATGTCTTTTGGCATTATTATTTTGAGAAACAATTATTTTTATCATTTCTGTTAGTGATTTCATATTAAATAACTTCTCTGAAAAAATTAAGAAAATATAGCTTTACTGATTATGGCACTGAATAAATAACATGATGAAATATCATTTAGATTATATTAGAATGATCCATCAGTGAACAATTCATATTTATCCAATTGATTAAATCTACATGTATGTGAAAAGTGCTTTGCAATTGTATTTATTTAATTCCTCAGATTTTTCTTGGCAGGTATATTTTCAGGAATTTTAGATTGCCTACTTTTGTTTTAATGGAATTTCTCTTTCTTTCTCTTCCTGCTAGGTTTTGTTTGGAGTGGAGAAATACTGATGATTTTTGTGGTTTATTTTGGGTTCAAAATCTATGCTGAAATTGTTAATTGTTTCAACTGTTTTTAATTGATTCTTTAGAATTCTCAAGGTACCATCATATCATCTGCAACAAATAATAGGCTCATTTCCTCATTGACTAGTTTTATTTTTTTGATCTTTTCATTGCAGTAGTGTGTATTTCTAGTATAAAGTTGACTACAAACATTGATAATGGACAATCTTGTTTCACTTCTGATCTTACTGGGAAGACTTCAAGTTTACTCCAATTACAGATTATGCTTTTTCTTGGTTTTAGATAATTAATTATTTTCACTTTTAGAAAGTCACCGTCAATTACTATGCTCCCTATTGTTTTCAATAGCATTTGATGCTGTATTTTGTAAAAGGTTTTTTCTTCTATTGGAATGATCAAATGATTTTTGTCATTTTCATTATCTATATTGTCAATTAATTTTTTCCAATAGTTTCTAGTGTATTCAAAGAAATTATTCCTTAAATATTAAGTAGAATTCACTTGTAATACATCTGGTTCTAGAAAGTTTTTCTATGGGTATCATTGAATTCAATTATTCTTCTAAGATAGGATCATTTAAGTATTCTATTTCCTCTTCTGTCTATCTGAAGACATAACATTTTGTAAATATTCATCCATTTCACCTAGATTTTTAGTTTTTCTGGTATATAATTGGGCAAAATAATTTAATTCTTCAATAATGGGACATTTTTATTTTGTATCATTGATATAATTGATTTGTTTTTCTTCTTTCTATTTAATCTATTTTAGTTTCATTTTCAGGATACCAGAAGTTACTTTTATTTATGAGTTTGACTTTTTTATTTTAGATTTCAATAATTTAATTATTTTTATTTTAAATATTTACATTGTTGTTTAGTTGAAGATTTTTATTTTTTTATGCTGAACTCATTGATCTTTATTTCTCTCTTTTTTTGATCCATGCATTTGGAAAGATGCAATTTTCCCTAAGTACTAAATTACATATATCCTTCAAATTATGGATTGTTATCTTATTTCTGTCATTCTCTTTAATGAAATTATTGATTCTTTCTATAAATTGTTATTTGACTTCCTCATTTTTTAAGATTATATTTAGTTTCCAGTGTTCATTTTGTCTCTTTTTCTCTAGTCCATTAATAAATGTAAATTTTAATTGCAATTTCGGCCTAAAAAGAATGAATTCAATATTGCTTATTTCTTTGGTGTGAATTTTAATGCTTTTGTGATTAATTTTTCTCAGGGTACTATGTACACATGAAAAAATGCTATGCAATTTTTTATTATAATTCATTTTTTTCTCAGAAGGACTATTATATATAAATTTTTCTAAGATTTTATTCATCTACTTAACTTATTTCTTATTTATTTTAGGGTTAGATGTCTCTGACTCTGAGCGTATATTGTCCATTAATATATTTTCACTGTCTATTTCCTATTGTAATTAGTTTAATTTTTCCTTTAAGAAGTTCTATGCTAGGGGTGGCTAGATGGTGCAGTGGATAAAGCACCGGCCCTGGAGTCAGGAGTACCTGGGTTCAAATCTGGTCTCAGACACTTAATGATTACCTAGATGTGTGGCCTTGGGCAAGCCACTTAACCCCATTTGCCTTGCCAAAAATCTAAAAAAAAAAATAACTTCTATGCTATGATATTTGTTCCATATATGTCCAATATTAATATTACTCATTGCCTATGATAACTTTTAGCAAATTTAGCATTTTTCTATCATCTCCTAATTTATCCTATTTCTACTTTTTCTTTGAGATTGCTCTCACTATATTTTTTTAACTTCAACTAAAGTATAATGGATTCTGTTTCAACTTCATATTTTAACTTAATGTGGGTCTATCAATTCCAAGCGTATCATAGAATTCTGGTTTCTAATCCATTTTGCTATCTACTTCCATTTTATATGTAAGTTCATCCCATTCACATTACAATTATGATTATTAACTGTTAATTTCCACCCATTCTTTTTTCTTCTTCTTATCCTATACCTCCTTTAATAAATTATTTGTCTCTGACCACTGCATTCTTTTGTTTGGTCTCCTTTTTTTCATTTTATTATTCTCTTAACTCCTTAATTTCCTACTTGGCTAAGTCTCCTTCACTGTTAAATCTCTGCTTCCCTCCTGCCTCTTCAAAGGTAATGCTTCTTCTTGTCTATTCATTTCTTCTTGTACAATTCCAAAATAATTAACTCATGTCCACAGACCTTTGTCTAAGTAAACTCCTTTTACCTGCCTTAAAGTAATAGAGTTCTTAGGAATTACAGGTATCTTCTTCCTATATAGAAATGTAAACAGTGTAATTTTGATATCCTTTCATGTTTACCTCTTTATGGTTCTCTTCATATTTGTACCTGAATGTTAAATTTTTTATTTATCTTTGGTCTTTTCATCTTGAGTGCTTGAAAATTCTCAATTTCATCAAATATGTATTTTTCCTATGAGCATTATACTCATTCTACTTGACTAGATCATCTGTGGTTGCAATTCCAGTTCTTTTGCCTCCTGAAATACATTCCATGTCCTCCACTCTTTTAATGCAGTAATTGATAAGTCTTGTGTGATTATGACTAGGATGCCATGATATTTGATTTTTTTTTAAAATTCTAGTCACTTGAAATATTTTTATTTCATCTGGGAGCCCTGGAATTTTACTATAAAATTTCTTTTGGGGAGCCCTTTAAAGTATTGATCAGTGGGATCTTTCATTTTCTATTTGCCTTCTGGTTCTAGGATGATGATGCATTTTTTTCTTGATGATTTCTTGAAAGATATTATCTAGGCTATTTATTTGACTATGGCTTTCAGATTTTCCAACAATTCTGAAATTATCTCTCCTTGATCTATTATCCAGATGAGTCTTTCTGTACTCTGTCATTTGACTCCCACCCAAGATTTCTAGTATTGCATGATCTTAACTGTGGTTCCACAATATTTGAATTTTTATGGCTTTTAATGTTTTCTTCTTGATTGATATCCATGGAATGTGCCTATAATATTGCTGGGAGTTATAATTTGGGGATCTCTTTCAGATGATGAATGTGTTATTTAATTTCTTTTGTCCTCTGGTTCTAATCTATTTAGTCAATTCTTCATTATAATTTCTTGAGGTATGATGCTATACTATTTTTCTGATCATGACTTTGATCCTAAATATATTTTTCAGATCAATTGTTTTTCCAATTAGATACTTTCTTTTCTTTTTTTATTTTTTATTTTATTTTATCATTTTTTGTTTATTTGGATGGAGTTATTAGCTTTCATTTGCCCAGGTCTAATTTTTAAATAATTATTTTCTTCAGTATTTTTGTACCTCTTTAATCAAGTTATTGTCTTTTTATTTGCATTGTTATGATTTCTTTTATGTTTCCCTCTACAATTTTTATTTAATTTTTAAAGTCATTTTTGTTCTGTTATTGTTTCTTTTTTGGGTTAGATACAGTTTTTTTTCTTATGTGCTTGTAGATGGTTTCAAGTCATTTTCTTCTGAATTTCTGTCTTGAGGTTCTATGTTACTATAGTAGCTTATTATGAGTTAGTTCTTTTCTTTTTCTTTGCTCATTTTTCCAGGCCTTTTCTTGGCTTTTGGCTTTATGTTAGTTTTGGGATCTGCATTAACTCTGGAACTAGGCAATAAGTCTGACCTGATATTCTGATTTTTATATCTTGCTTCTTTCACAGCTAGGTCTAGTAACCTATAAGGTTTTTGTTCTTTCAATGTGATATGATCTGAGAATTCTGTTCAGTGTCTTCTTGATCTGCATTCTTGCCCTCACTCAAACTCCCTACTGCTTTTGAATGCAATGTGAAATTGAGTTGCACTTAGTACTTGCATTTGGTTCCCTGGCATCTCTTTCTGACCAGGTATTTAGCCTTCTTACTGTCTGTAAGCACTGGACCCTCCTGGTATTGCTGCCAACACTGCTATTGTTGGTACTTTTAAAGCTTAGAGCTGGTGCCACACTTCTGTCATAATATGCTCCTTGCCAGGTCTTACCCCAAGATCCACAAACCACTATTTCTATTTTTTTCTCAGCTGCTCTTCTCTGGAAAAAAAAATGATTCACTTTGACATTTTGCTGGTTATCTGCTCAGAACTTGGTTTGACATTCTTCTGTAACCTGTTAAAAGTACATTAGGAAAGAATGACATAAATACTCATTTCACTTAACCAGCTTGGCCTTATCTTTACCTTTCTAAGAAGTGTTCTTCTATTTTCATCCCTTTTGTCATGGAATCATCTTTAACTGATCCTTATTTCTTTTCATTACCCCCACCATCACATCAAGTGATTGACAAATCCCTAATGTTTTTCTATTGCAATGATTTATTTGTTTAGGCTTTTTAAGTCACCCTTTCCTATCTATTTCTAATGCTATAACCAAAACACAAGTCCTTACCACTTTATGAATGAATATTATTGTCCTTTTCACCCTTCAATATTTATTTATTCCAAATTATTCTATATAATAGTACTTCATTAATCTTCCACTAACACAAATTTCATCTTTTCAATAGTCTACTCAAAAACTTTCTATACAATGTTTGTTGTCTAAAGCTACATAATGAAATTTCTGCAAAATTTGGGTCCAATTTTCCTTTCAAATTATATGCTATAATTTCCTTATATTAATTCTTATTTTCATCTTCATTTTCTTCTATTTCATGCACACTTCTACCTTTGATCTAGTAGGGTGATGAAGAGGATAGAGCTCCGTATCTGGATTTAAGAAGAATTGGTCCTCTTACGTTTATTTTTTGTGTGACCCTGGCCAAATCACTTTATATCATTTGGTTTCAATTTCTTCATTTTGAGGGAAAAATGAACAATTTTCAAGGGGCTTTGGAAACCTTAGAATACTACATAAAATGTTGATGAAACAATAATAATTGCAATGAAATAATAATAAAGATAAAAATAATAAATATGCCCAACATATATAAATTCTATAGATTCTAATACAAGTTCAGATATTTAAATAAAGATTTTCCAGACCAATGAAAGTTAAGTAAGACTCTGAATGCAGATTATCTATTTTACAGTTCTTAGAGAGAAGATAGCCTATAGTCATTGAACAACTAAAAATAGTTGTGAATCTTCTCTAAATCTTTTAGAACTAGGCACTGGAGGCAGCTAGGTGGCCTAGTGGATAGAGCACTGACCCTGGATTCAGGAGTCCTTGAGTTCAAATCTGACCTCAGACATTTAATAATTGCCTAATTTTGTGACCTTGGGCAAGTCCCTTAACCCCATTTTCTTGCCAAAAAAGAAGAGCTAGGCATTGAAGATCATAAATATTATATATTGTCATTTATTGAATTTCCATCAGTTTTATATTTAGGGGGGATGTCATCTAGGTTGCATCTGGACTCTCCCCCCAAAGATTACAATTTTTCTCTCTGAACCATGCTGAATTGTATCTCTTAGACTTTGGATTCTTTCATTCAAGGTAAGAATATAAAAGTCAAATATGTGATCTTCCAAGATCCATGAGAGTTTTTTCACAATTGAGGACAAGAATTTATTAAATATATACCAATTGATTTGCTGAGGATAAGGGGCAGAATAAAAAAACAGTTGCCTTCATTACAGAATTATGAACTGTTGGCATCTTTCTCTCTCTAGGATTTAAAGTGTGGGACAGATGAGAGGTTCTAGGAGCATACCTGGTAGGGTTTTGTAAATCCTTTCCCACTCCAGTTAGCATGAATACTAGTAATACATTGTAGTTAAAGCACATGCATTGGTCATGACAAATATCTGCCTTCATTTTCTGCTACGTGTCTCTGCCTCTAAACATAAGTGATTGAAAATGAATCTTCAGATGAATTTCTTTCTTTGACAGGTTGGCCAAGCATAGAAGAACAGGAGCAATAGTAAAACATGGAGCAGCACTCTGCCTTTAGGACAAAGGGGCAGTGGTTAGCTCTGGTATAGAATTTAGCTCAGGTTGGCACAGGATTATATTGGCACAGAATTAGCAGTAAGGGGAGTAGGAAGCAATATGAGCCTCAAAAGTAGTAAGAGACAACTATGGAGTCTCACAAGCACAGTGAGATGAGCAGTGACATAAGCAATACAAGAATGAATCCAAGTATGAATAACAGCACAAATAGAATCATCATAACTTTCTAAATACTTTATTAAGAGTTAATCAGCCCCCCTCCATACTTGTGCTAGAATAGAACCCAATAATTAACAATTTTTCAGACAAGACATGAAGAAACACAGGCTAGAGTTGTTGGGAGATACTTTGCATTTTGCTAATGTAGGAGGCCAAATTGTATTCACAGAAGTCTCTAAAGTGAGGAAGTGAAAAAGTGAAAAAGAAATGGTATCAAATCACCCTCCCAAAGGTAAGTTTCATAGGGCAGTATAGATCCTGTTTGGTAGGTCAAGGCATACTAAGTGGATACAGGGATATCCCTGATATTGACTCTGGCACAAGGTCAGGTGGCATGAACGATGGCAATACCTATTCGCTACTTCTCTAATTCATCTCATCTTAAATGAATTAATGCTTTCACATTAATGAATATGCTTTGTTATGGCTAAGCAAACATTTTTTAACTACTTTATTGTCTACAGGATTCTTGTTTTAACTTAATTTTAAACCTGACACACCACATTAGCCTGACTTAAACCTAGTCTAGAATGAGAATGACATGTAATTTTCTATTAGTGCATGATTTTGATTTCTTCTCTAGGCCTCTACTTTTTTTTACCATAGTCTGCAAATTGTCACTCTTTAAGAATTCTAATTTTTGTAAATCAGTGTAATGTCCAGGAGGTAAGGAACAAAAGTTATTCCTATAATGTCCCAGTTCAATATACTTGAATTTTCAAATATATATTTTAGTCTATACTTTAAATACTTTGTTTTTTCTTTTAGCTTCATTTCTAGCCTGTTGATCACATCTCTTTTCCACGTATCAAAAAAGTACAAAATATTTTCAAACTATAATATGTTGAAATTATTATTACTCTTATTAATGCTATTATTAATTTTGCCAGTTTCAAGAAGTGATGTTAGCATCTCTGATCTGGTTGAGATGAATTCTCAGAAACAGATTAGTTTTTCATTTGTAACTTAAAGTCTTATTGAATTGCTTGGGAGTAGTGGGTTTTCTTTGAACATTTATTTAGTTTTCAATTAGCAAGCATTTATATTCCTTCCCACTCATACTTTTAAAATTTTTAAAAATTAAAAAATATCTCAAAGCAAAAGCTGAATTGATCATATTCAAAATCTCATGTCTCATCACCCATCTTTATCAAGAAGTGACTAGCATAACCAATAAGAGTCAGAGGCAAGACTTGAAGACAAGTTTCCTATTTCTAAAATTATCATGATTCTGCCCTGCCTCTAAAAATAATAATATCTCATATTCATATAACTATTAAGAACAAGAACTGGAACTCAAGTATTTCTGATTATAAGTTTAATTGTGCTTTGGAATATATCATAGTTCCTTTCTTTCTACATTCAATACAATTTTTCCCTTACATATGCAGCATGAGAAGACAAGGGGTTTGAGGAAATTGGATGACAATGATACTGACCACATTGTTTGCTTGGTTATTCTTCTGATTTTTTAAATTTAATTTTCTTTTCTTCTATTTACATACAAAGATAGTTTTCAATGTTGATTTTTGTAAGATTTTGAGTTTCACATTTTTGTGCCTCTCCTCTTTCCCTCCCCCCTCACCATGACAGTGAGTAATCTGATAAGGTTAAATATGTACAAATATATTTAACAGATTTCCATATTAATCATGTTGTGACAGAAGAATCACAACATGAGAAAAATATAAAATGAATTTTAAAAATTGAAAATAATATGTTTTGATCTGCATTCAGACTCTGTATTTTTTTGGATGTGGATGACATTTTTCACTATAATCTTTTATAATTGTCTCTTTTTCATTTTATTGTTGAGAAGAGTTAAATCTATCATAGCTGATCATCACACAAAGTTGCTGTTAATGTATACAATGTTCAACTGGTTCTGGTCAGTTCATTCAGTATTAGCTCCTGGACAACTTTTCAGATTTTCTGAAATCTACCTTCTCATGATTTCTTTCAGAACACCATTATTCCATCACATTCATATAACACAAGTTGTTCAGTCATTCCTCAATTGATACGCATTCCATCCATTTTCAATTATTTTCCACTCCAAAAAAAGTTGCTTTTAATTGGTATCAGAAATAAAATAGTATAGAATTGAAGTGGATGAAGAAATTATTGATGAAAATATACCATTTTCTACTTGCGAATATATTACCAAAATTTAACCAAACAGTGCATAACTGCATGTATATATGAAAAGACTTTCAATTAGAGCTACAAGTATATTCTTTTCCTAGGACCCAAGTTCCACTCTGTGTCCACTGCCTGGGCATAATATAGAAATAAATAAATTATATAACTGAATTATGAGCAAAACAATGTTCTTCCCTTACCACCTCAGAATTATGAACCCCAAAATGAAAAAAAATCAATTGAAAGATGACCACAAAGTTTTTCATGATGGGAAGAGGACATATTTAAAAATGATGTCCACAGCCCACCCAACAATTCTGACTCTAATGCCTGCCTGAAGTGAGCTTACTTTGATTCCTGTGACCATAGTCATCCCACTGACATCTTAAAGGTGGTAGGTAGAAAGTCACAAGGCAGACTATTGTTAAAACTTAAGAAGAATGAAGCTATGGACTAGTCTAAGGGCAAAAAACACAGAAGGCAGCAGCCAGGAAATGAAGCAATGATAAAAATTAACAACCAAAAATAAAATGGAGTAGAGTTGAAAACTCCACTCAAAAAACAAATGATTCAATGTATTAAGGAAATTTTCAATTTTTAAACTTTAAAAATTTATGGGAAAAGCTGAGTTAAAATTATTCGAAGAAAATAAGCATATCACAAAATTGTTACAAGACTCTTGAAATAATAATAAAGTCTGTAAACCTCTAATTATTTTTGAGAAAAATCAAAGAAGGAAGCTAAAATACTGTGGAAATAAGGTGGAACACTTTCCATAAGATAGATGATCTCTATAATTATAGATTCTTTAAAAAGAAAGTAACAGAAATATAATGAAATATGAAGATGGGGGCAGCTTGGTGGCACAGTGGATAGAGCACTGGCCTTGGAGTCAGGAGGAACTGAGTTAAAATCAGGCTTCAGACACTCATTGCCTTGCAAAACAAAAAAAAAAGAAAGAAATATGCCGATGGGAGCAACTAATTGGTGCACTGGATAAAGCACTAGTTCTGGAGTCACGTGTAACTTAGTTTAAATCTGATCTCATGCACTTGATTTTTACAGATTTTGTGATGTTGGGCAAGTCACTTAATCTCATTGCCTCACAAAAATAAAAAAAGAAAGAAAGTAATGCAGAAGCAGATGGGAAAATAATTAAATAATTTAAAATATGGTATGAATAATATGAGCATTCTCCAAAACAAAAGCACTGAGTTTAGGATACAGCATGAAAAGGTAGTCTAAGGATTATAAATTTTCCAGGAAGAATGTGGAGGAAAGTGTTATATAAAGCTGACCAGAAATGTTAGAAGAAAAGTTTGTTTAGATGGAGGTAATCCAAAGAAAAATAACATAATGCACCATGCCTAACTGAAACAATAAATTAAAATTTAGAACTATAACATCAAAGAACAAATTTTTCATCATGCTAGAATCAATATAAAAAAGAATCCTGCAATATTACTTTGTGTTGAAAAGACATCAAAAGAAAAATTATAATATATTATTATGAAGATAAAAAGATAAGAAGGCACTCAAATGATGTTTCTCATAAAATAGAGTCTAAATGTCTAAGACAATAATTGAATATTCATTCAAAGGGGGAAATCAAAAATACTTGCTTTAAGAGGTAGGAAATAAGTATTCAGCATGGAAACTCTTTGAGTAGCAGAAAGTTAATTACATATAGATTGTAATGAAAGACAAAATTATGAAAGAAATTATAGAGAGATATCTTTTTCTTTGATTTTATTTTTAAAAACTTGATTATTAACATAATGAGGATGTGAAAAGAGCATCAATGAACTAAAATATTTTTAAAATCAGGGGGAAAGATGCAAAAAAGTGAATTTATCACAGGAACAAAATTTTATCTATTTATTAGTAAATCAATATCATCAGTGGTATTATAATAAGGAGTGAAGCTGCTTTTGGAAGGAAAAATGAAGATGGAATAAGGAGGAGGTAATGGTTTGACAGTACTAAAGATCAGAGATAGAATTTTCTTTATAGTGTTAAGAAAAAATGGAATATTAGAAGGTGGAGTGAGAGCTTGTTTCATTGAGCATTTAGGGTATTATCTAGTATTTGACAACAAAGTAAAGTAAATCCACAGAGGTAAGTGGGATAAGACAAGAATATTATTATTAATTCTTGGGGGAAAGGGGGCAGGATGGACACTTGAATGAATTAGTTTCTAGAAGATGAAGTCCTACATCTTGATATTAATCTATATTGTGAATAAAAATGGGGTTTGTAGCTGAGAAAAAAGTTGATCATGACATGAAAAAGGTCAAGCCATGAGGGAGAAGAAAATGAACAGAACACTGATAGTAGTACTCTTTTCTGCAAAGAACTAAAAACAAGGGCAAGTCCATTGATTGGGGGGAAATTGAAAGCACTAGGACATATTAATATAATGGAATAGAATTAGAAAGAAGTGTTATACATGGGGAATTCATGGGAAATGGAAAGTTATAATAAAAATAATCACATAAAGAGAATTATATCCACAAAAACTGTAACAATTGTAAGTCAAAGGACATATGTGAAATTAATACTGAGAAATTAAAAATGAATTTCCAAGAATAGATTATAAAAGATACATACTATCTTATAATAAACAAGTTGAATAATAAAAGGGTAGGTTGTTATGTATATTGTCAGGCAAGTTTACTCTATCAGATGGTTTTAATGAATTATTTTTCTTTGCCACAAATTCCAATTCACTGGTAGAGACTAAAATGCCATTGAAAAAATAAAAGGTATTAATACATACATGTTAATTCCTTGAAAATTTGCATGCACATTTACTTTTTTATATGTAAAACCAGTTTATATAGAGAGATGTGAATGCACATACATATACACATGGGTATATTTCTAACACATACCATTTCTAGTCTTTATTTTTTTAAGTGTACTCATAAGAATGTGTACACATAAATATGTGTGTTTGTAAATATACACATATACATATATATGTAAGTATATATGGGAATATGATTATTCTTTCAAATTGTATCTGCTCATTTACCAGTTTCCTCTCCTACCAAAATTCTGCCCTTTACTAGGAGATTTCAACATACATATTGATACTCCATCAAATACCCAAACTACTTACTTTCTCAACCTACTCATTACCCATAAGTTATTCCTCCACCCTATCATAGTCACACATAAAGCTGGTTATACCCTCAATCCTGCTATCATCCCAAATTCATCATCTCCACATTCAGGAATTCTGAAATCCCCATATCCATCCAATATTTATTGACTTTTCATCTCGCTTCCCTTCCCTTCTATAATCCTAAAATTCATCTGCATCATGATCTTTCAAATCTTTGACCCTTCAATTCTCTCCCAAACCATTTACCCTTGTGAAATTTACTCTCTCCTCTTCTCCCCATCTTGATTCCTTAGTGAATCAATTTGATTCTATCTGTTCTTTCTTCTTAAATCTTTTGTTATATTATCATTTTCTCTGCTAAGCCTTGGATCACTCCAACCTTTTATGACCTTTCAATCCAAGATGCATGCTGATGAATAAAGGCGAAGCAAATAATGCAAACATTCTAACCGATTCTCCACTAAAGGTTTATAATCAAAACTGAGCCCTCACTACTGCTTGACATTACTACTGTATCTACCTTATCAGCTCACCATCCCAATCTCCAAATGTTTCATCATCCTTCCTCAAATCTCCCATGATTCTCCTCTTCACCTCAGTCCCAACTCTCATCTGAGAATCTTCTCCAATTTTTTTAAAGGAAATCATTCACTGTAAACTTCCTCTTATTCCCTCTTCCTCACCTTAACACTCTGGTGTCTTTAACAACTATTTCTTCCTCCAAACCCAGCCTCACATGGTAAAGTATCCTTACCAAAGCTAAACTTATTGATTCAAATGATCTCATTCCATCTCTTCTCCTCTGATTCATTCCCTATGGCATATGGTATCTGCCCATTTATCTTCTATTCTGGGAAAAAAAAATCTCATAAGATTTTTCCATCCCCACTAACTGATATCCTTTGTTTCTTCTGCCCAAATAACTAAACTTCTTGAAAATACATTCCTATAATTCAAATAATATGAGCCTCTGTTCAGTATGATTATGCATGGTATAGCAGGGTGGCTAGGTGGAGCAGTGGATAGAGCACCAGCCCTGGAGTCAGGAGTACCTGAGTTCAAATCTGGCCTCAGACACTTAATAATTACATAGCTGTGTGGCCTTTGGCAAGCCACTTAACACCATTTGCCTTGCAAAAAAAAAATTTAAAAAATTAAAAAAAATAAAAAGATTGTACATGAAAAGGCTGTGTTGTATTGTTTTCTGCAAGAAGGAGGAAAGGGAAGGGGGGAGAGAGAAAAATGTGAAACTCAAAACTTTGTAAAAATGATTGTTGAGAACTATCCTTCCATGTAGTTTAAAATAATAAAGAAATTTAATTAATAAAAAATAAAAATAAAACTATCCTACAATAGATGCCGCTGATTTCTCTCTTTGCACTCTCTTCTTCCAACCCTATCATTTCTCAGAAACTACTTTCTCTCTTCCCAGAAACTACATCCTAATGATCTGCTAGTTGCCAAATCCAATAGACTATTCATAATCTTCTCCTTGACCTCTCTATAATTTTTTGAGACTGTTGATCATATTTTCCTCCTTTAAACTGTTTTCTTTTTAAACTTTCAGGAAGCCACTCTCTACTGGATTTCCCTGCCCTTTCTATCTCTGTCTCCTATGCTGGATCCTCCTTCAGATCATGCTCTCTACACTTATGTGTCTCTTAGGATTCTGTCCTGGATTTTCCTTTCTTCTCCCATTATACTACTTCACTTGATTAACTCATCTGCTCTCCTGAATTTAATTACCTTCTCTAAGCTTATGATTCTCAAATGTATCTTTCTTGGCACAGTCTCTCTGGTGAACTCCAATCTTGCCTATCCAACTGCCTCTCAGACATTTCAAACTGTATATTCAGGAGACATCTTAAACCCAATGTATCCAAAACAGAACTCACTATCTTTTTCTTATATACTGCCTCATGTCCCCAACTACTTTCCCCAAAATTTTATAGAACACCACCATTTTCCTAGTCCCTCATGCTTACAACTTGGTCTGATCTTAGATTTCCCCTTTCTCCATCCTCCCATATCTAAATAATTGCAACGGACTGTCAATTTTACTTTCAAAACATCTATTGATTCTCCAAAATTATATCCATTCTAGTACAGGCCTTTATCATATCATGGTTTGATTTTACAATAATTTCTTAGTGGGTCTCTCTTCCTCACTTCTCCCTCTACTAATTCACCCTTCATTTAGCTACTAAAGCTATTTACCTAAAATGAAAATCTAAACATGTCACCTCCTGTTCAGTAAATTCCAGTGGCTTCCTACGACTGCTAGGAGCAAATACAAACTGCATGAGAATTTATAACCAAACTTCTTCCCATGTTTCCAGGTCTTTTGTAGACAGATGAATTGCTCAGTGAAGGGGGTTTACAAGGATCAGTGGAGTTCCTTTATCAGTGAGGAAATGACAAGGGTCGCTGCCTCAGGAGAGTAAAAAAAAAATGTTTAAAAAAAGGTTCAAATTAATTTGGAGTTCTTTAGAGAGGCAACATGGGAAAGAAAGTGAAATTTGTTAAAGATAATGAAGTTGAGCAAAGAAGGCAACAGCTACAAGATGGGCAAACATCAAAGACCATTAAGAATAAAGAAAAAGGGAGGGGAGAAGAAAAGATAGGGAGAACCACAAGATAGTCATTGAGCTAAAATGAGCAGATACATCTTGACAGAGAAAGGAAGAACTGTTAAAGGAAGCCTAGATTACTTCCACTACAGGGAGGAGTCAGGGGGAGAGGTCAAGGAGTGACCTACCTGAATATGCCTGGAGTCAGGCGTACATTCTGGCAGGCTATGTGCCAGATGGGTGAAGAGCAGCAGAAGGGGATGAGGTAACTGTCAGTAAATTTATATTTCAGAAGGGACTAAATAATGGGGGAGGAAAACAGAGGCCCACAGAAAATGCCAGAAAAATACAGACATTTACTTAATATTATAGGAAATGGAAAATTCTCCTTCAACACTTAAATCTTACTGCTCAGTATGCATTCTTCTATTCAGTTTCAGTGGCCTCCTGGCTGTTGCAAGAATAAGATGCACATCTTTTAGCTCTAAGCATTCTCTTCCAGTATATTCCTCATGCCTACAGTTCTCTCCATCCTTTTCTCAGACTAATTCTCTCCCTAGTTTTCTTTCTTTTTTTTAAAATTGATATCTTATTTTTCCAAATACATGTTATGAAAGTTTTTCATCATCTATCCATAAGCATATATATATATATATATACATAATATATTTTTAAGTTACATTATTTCCTTCCACCCTCTCTTCCCACACACACCCCCTCCCCTCAGCAAGGATCAGTCAGATGAATACTGCACATGCATGTTTATGTTAAACATGTTTACAGATTACTCATTTTTGGTATGAGGAATTAGGATTAAGGGAAATACATAAGAGAATTTTTTTTAAAAAAGTGAATGTAGTGTTCATCAAATTACGGAGGTTTTTTATTTTGTTTTGTTTTGTTTTGCTTCCTCTGGATGGGAAGAGCATTATCCATAGCTGGTCTAATAGGTTTGGTCTGTTGCTCTGAACTGATGAGAGGATCTGCATTCATCAAGCTTGATCAACTCACAATACAGTTGTTAGTGTGTACATTGTTCTCCTGGTTCTGCTCCGTTCACTCAGCATCAGACCCTGGAATTCATTCCATGCTTCTCTAGAGGTTGATCAGTCATGTTTTCTTATAGAACAATAGTATTCCATAACATTCATAAACATAACTTATTCAGCCATTCCCCACTTGATGAGTATCCCTTCAATTTCCAATTCTTTGCCACTACAAAAATTACTGTCATGAATATTTTGGAACAAGTGGGATTTTTCCCATTTTTTTTACGATTTCTTGTGGATATAGACCTAATATTGGAATTGTTCAGTCAAAGGGTAAGATCAATTTTATTGCTTTTTGGGAATAGTTCCATATTGCTCTCCAGAACAGTTGGATCCATTCACAACTACACCAGCAATGCATTATATTCACAATCTTCCTCTCCATCATTTATCATTTTCCCTTTTTTTGTCATCTTAGTCAATCTGATAGGTGGGAGATAGTAAATCATAGTTGTTTTAATTTGAATTTTTCTAATCAATAATGATTTGGGGCATTTTTCATATGATAATATATAGCTTTAATTTCTTCATTTGAAAACTGTTTATATCCTTTGACCATTTCTCAGTTGGCGAATGCTTGTAACCTTATAAATTTGATATAATTCCTCTCTATTTTTTGTAAATGGGGGCAGCTAGGTGGCATAGTGGAAGGAGCACTGGCCCTAGGTCAGGAGTACCTGAGTTCAAATCTGGCCTCAGACACTTAATAATTGCTTAGCTGTGTGATCTTAGGCAAGTCACTTAACCTCATTGTCTTAAAGAAATAAAATTTAAAAATTAATTAAAAAAAAAGAAATGAGACCTTTATCATAACCCCAGTCTGTGAAAATGGTTTCCTAGCTTTCTGTTTTCCTTTTAATTTTGGCAGCATTGGTTTTATTAGTGCAAAACATTTTAATTTAATATAGTCAAAATCAACCATTTTGCAATTTACAATATATTCTATTTCTTGCTTGATCACAAATTTCTCTCCTTTCCATAGATCTGATAGAATATTTCTTGGTTTGTTAATTGATCTATGATGTCACATTTGATGTTGAATTCTGTACCCATTGTGAACTTATTTTGGTATAGGACATGAAATATGGATCTATGTCTAGTTTTTGCCATACTACTTTCTAGTTTTCCCTACAATTTTTATCAAATAATGAGTTCTTATCCCAGAAGCTAATGTCATTGACTTTGTCAAACAGTAGATTATCATAGTCATTTATTAATGCTTCTTTTGTACCTGTTTTCTTAATCCACTGATTCATCTCTTTATTTCTTAACCAATACCATGTAGTTTTGATGACTGCCACTTTATAGTATAGTGTTAGATCTTAGAGCTAAGCCACCTTCCTTCATATTTTTTATTTCCTATCATTTTTCTTGCTATTCTTTCCCTTTTGTTGCTCCAGATGAATTTTGTTACTATTTTTTTCTAGATTGGTAAAATAATTATTTGGCGGTTTGATTGGTATGGCACTGAATAAGTAATTTAATTTGTTTAGGATTGTCATTTTTATTATATTAGCTCAACTTAACCTTGAGCAATTGACATTTTTCCAATTGCTTAAATCTGACTTTATTTGAGTGAGAAGTGCTTTGTAATTGTGTTTATACAGACTCTGGGTTTGTCTTAGGAGCTGGCTTTAAGTGCCAGCTAAAATCCTGCATTCTACAAAATAATTTCCCCTACTCCTCTTAATTCTAGATCCTTCCCTATGATACTGTATATAGTTTATTTTGTTTATATTTCTTTATATTTAGTCTTAATTAGATTGTAAATTTCTTATGAGTAGAGATTGCCTTTTACCTCTTTTTTTTATTTTCCAGAGTGTCTAGTACAGTGCCTAGTATATTATAGATAAACTAAATTTTTATTGATTGACTTATTGAAGAAGGGAGGGAGAGCAGATGAACTGAGTACTTAAAGTGAAAAGAAAGTTTGGCATGACTGATGTGAAAATTTGAAAGGTATAAATAAATGATTATTAAAAGACAAGTATGGAGCAACAAAACTCCAGATATGTAAATTTTCAAGAAACTTAGTCAACAAAAGCTCCTAATTTCCTCCAATAACATTTGACCATTCAGGAATGGAAATTAAATAACAGTAGTAGGCGTATGCTAGGAATGAGAGTGAGTAGGGCAGGAAGAGCAGAAGGTCAAGGCAAATCAAATGTTTAAGACAAGGATCTTAGAGGGAAAGGAGGACATTAGAGTTGGAGAATTGCTATGAAACTAATGAATAGTTTGGAAATGAGTAATATATTAAGGGAACAAAAAATTGTGTTCATAGGAGGAATGTGAGTGTTTTTAAAACCTGTTGGGTCCAGATTGCTGGATAGCTAAAGCAGAGTTAAGGAGCATAAGTAACTGTGAAGATACATTCATTGACATGAATTTTGATGTTTTTGAGGATGATTGCTGGGGGAGTAGAGAAAGGAAGATTATGTGCCAAATCCCAATATCTTGAAGAAAGGTAGAAGACTGTTTTGGACAATATAGGATCATTAGATTTAGGACTGACAGGGAACTGAGAAGTCATCAAGACCAAATCACTTACTTTACTAATGATAAACCTGAAGACATAGGAGGACATAGATATCTGTGTGGAAAGGTCTAAATGTGAATAAAGATGATATAAATAGGGATATGAAAATGATTTAGAATTATAGAATCACAAAGGAATTTAAAGGTCATACATGGCATCAAAAGAAGTTGTTATTCAAATTTCTTAAGATCACTATTTCCCAAGTCAGTCTATTCCATTTGGAGATAACTTTATTAGAAATTTCTTCCTTATATGGAGTCAAATTTGGCTTCACCAGAATTTCATTAGAGTGGAACTATCGTAAATGATAGGGGAAGACCTGTTTGCATACTGTTTCTGGTAGGTACTTATTGACTGTAAAACTGCTTGCAAGACACTTAAACTTTTAATGCATCCAAATAACTCTCTAAAAGTATGAGTTACAATTAAACTTTCTATAATAATAATAATCGTGAAAAAGAAAATGTTCATACCAGAAGTCTCACTAGTATGATGAAATATACAGTTAAAATATTCAAATTTTCTGTACCCTTGTTCTAGTTGTTACCTCAGGTCCCAAAAGAAATTAGTTTAATCCTTTTCCCATATGTCAATATTTCATATGTCTGAAGTAAGCTATTTTCTACACTCCCTAAATCTTTTCTTATCTTATCTTCTCCAGGCCAAATGCCCCCAGTCTCTTCAACTGTTACTAAAATGTGGTTTTCCAGCTTCATCACCACCCTACTTACTCAACCCAGATTGGACTAGTTTGTCAATGTCTTTTCTAAAATTACATGTCTAAATAATGAACAGAGTGTAATTTGGATATTTTGACGAATGAAGTTACAAATGAGACTTTCAAGTCCTTTTTATTTCTATTTTCAAATAGAAAAATTAAGGATCTGAGAAATGTTGCTGTTTATCATTCCTTGTAAAACTGGATCAATATTATCTTGAGTGATGTCTTGCATATGAAATGAATTTAAGTGAAGCAGATTTGCAAAAATTACAAGCCTCACATTTTCTCTTCTGAGTCACTGAAATCCAGTGGCAAGATGAATTTCAAGATAGGTGTAGCTGACCTGGCAAGCAGTCATCACCTTGGTATCTTTGATGTCTGACCAAGCAAGCTCCAAGTATTCTTTAGTGCCTGCTTCAATCAAATTCATTGTTTTCATCTATTCATTCTACGAGAAAATGTCTTGGCATGCTTGAGGTAGGCACACCTCTCTTAAATCACAATTGGATTTGAGACCCATCATCTGCTGAGATGATTTACCAAGGTGTGACCTCTATTCATCCCATAGCT
This sequence comes from Macrotis lagotis, assembly GCF_037893015.1. Classification (NCBI taxonomy): domain Eukaryota; kingdom Metazoa; phylum Chordata; class Mammalia; order Peramelemorphia; family Peramelidae; genus Macrotis; species Macrotis lagotis. The sequence goes on from NC_133662.1 coordinate 39,261,893, forward strand.
TCTTGAAGCAACAAGTGAGAATTAAGTGAAGGGAACACCAAAAGTATATAACCAGCCTGAAACGAGAACAATCTTTCATACCAGAGAGTTTAGTCCTCTCTGAACACCCCATAACCACTTGTCCAAGATAATAGATTTGGATAGTTTCAGAGGGACAACTTTAGTACCCATGTCCTCTAGAGAGTCATCACTCCAAAATATTGGAAGCAAAAATGTAGGCTATTTAATGAAATGTAGTCTTTAAAAAAAAAAGAACAGGAAGGATAAAGGGAAGTTCCATGAAATTCTTACAAAAATTTAAATACATGAACCAAGAATCATGTATTTTCCAGGTCAGTTAAGTGACATTGAAATTTTCTCCTTTTTGTAAACACATTTTTTATTCAGAAATGAACATTTAGAGGCACAAATAGAAATCTGGAGTTAGCAAAGTGTTGTTATGGCTCACATGAAATGGTACCTGCTCTGAAAGCAAATATATGACAAGAAACATGTTAGCTGCAAGTATCATAATAGATAGCATTTATGACTTTCCATAGAATGTGTATGTATGAGTTTCCCTATGTTTACTGAACACTCCTGTCCTATTTCTGGGGAAATAAATCTTTAAGTGGCTCTAGAAGAAAGTAATCTTAGATTTAGTAGGCTTGCATTTAAGGTCAAAAAGCTTCTGAACAGCTACAATCTTCTCTGACCTGTTGGCCCAGCCAATGCTGCTTGGCTGTTCTTTTATCTCTTCCTCTCTCCCTCTCTCCCTCTCTCTCTACCTATCCCTTCCTATGTATTGTAACTTCTTTTAATAAATTTTTGTTTTATTTCCAAAAAAAATCTGCTACACTATGAACAGATTGACAAAAATTGAAAATCATTCAAATATAAATAAAAATATTAAAATGAATTAGTAAGAACAACTTATTTAAAAATCATGTGTAATACTTCTTTAAATAGAAGTCATTTCTCTCCATCAGTATTGTATCAGATTATTTTAAAACTAAATATTGATCAATTGCATAAGAGGATATGCTTTGCTAAGACTAGGAAACATTTTTTAAACTTGTGTTTTCAGAATATTTAACTAAATGAAAAGCAAATAATAACATGAAATCATCTTAATACCATTTTGTAAATACCTTTAATTTCTACCATACCTCTTTTCCTCAGTACTTCCTACATTATCTCAGCAGCCATGTATTTGTACTATTAGTTGTTTGATGAAGAAATTACAATGGTGGACATTAGGTAACTTCAGCATCAAATGACAGCTGGAATGGACTACCTGACCCTTCCTCTCAACTCTCCACCAGTCTCTTTTCCAGATGCTTGTACTAGCTTGAGTGGAACAAATTTTCCAAAATTAGCTGGTCAGAAAGTCTAAAGAATGTGGAATAGTTGTAAAATAAATCTATCTATAACACTGGATATGAATCCTATCCTTGTGCTCTGTTTTGTTTTGCTTTTTTTTTGGCTGGGGCGGGGGGGGGGATCATCACATGTTCCTGAATTTTCTTTTTCTCTAATTTGGTGAAATATCTCACTTGTTCCAGTTAGTTGTTTTTCCACACAGTATTAAACTGCTGTGTATGTAACTATTATATTCATTAGAGGTCCTGAGGATTTCATTAAGTGTCCTGGTTAATCATGGCTGGTTGAGTGGATAGAGTACTGAGATTGGGGTCAGGAGAACTGTTCAAATATTGCTTCAGACCCTTCCTATTGTGTGACTTAAGCATATCACTTTAGTCTTTTAGCCTCAATTTCCTCATCTACAAAATGGAGATAATAAAACCTGCCCCACAGAGTTATTGTGAGGGTCAATTGTGATAACATATACAGTGTTAAGCAAAATATCAAGTGTTATCTTCATATTAGCTATTATTATGCAAAGAGGGGAATCAAAGCACAAAAAGTTACAAGATTGCTCAGTTTAGAGCAGTTTTGATGTGATTCCAGAAACTACATTAAAAAATTTTAGAAACATATTTATATATTTCAAAGTTTACAAAGAGCTTTACACACATTTCCTTACTCAGGTTATACAATAACTTTGTAGGATAGGTACATTGGTCATCATAATCATCATCCAATTTTCCCAGAAGAAACTCACTGGAATTATATGACTTGCCTAGGTGACAAAAATAGTAAGTCAGAAGGATCACATTTCAGATCTTCCTGACACTATACCTCATATTCCAGAGTGCATTGCAAACATCACAACTGAGTGAGATGATATGGTCTTTTATTTGAGGAATGATTGTCTGAATTGTTGGAAGTTTGGGGCAATTATCTGGTTGATTGCTCTAGTGTGAATATAATCAATAGAGATTATGAATAAAGAAACTTTTCTTACCAGGAAAACTTCATGAATTTTTTTTACTTCGATTTCTAATGTTTGTAATTCTCCAGAGTTTAAGTTTATTTTCTCTAAGCCAGATACAGTATCTATTTTCCACAGAAAAAAAATTAATGGTAAGATTCTAAAATTGTCATGTTTTTTCACACATTTACAGGCTAACCAGACTATTCAAAACTATTATGGGCATGCAATATATTTTAGGATCAAGCAGCATACACCTTCCTAGTCTAATGGAAATATTCTTCTTAATTTTTTTTAAAAGCTTCTATTATTTTTAATTGATGGCTTTTAAAAAATATATTATAGTCATTTTCATTAAACATTTCCCTTTTACCCATTCAACTTTTCCTTGTAAAACACTTAAGGAAAAACAATAGACACAGAAACTTCATCTTTTAATGTGTATCAGGTCCACATTCATTGTCCCCTACTGAATTTCCCTGCTGAAGAAAGATGTCTTAAACATTAATTCTTTAGGATCATAATTGCTGATTAATAGTAATAAGGATTTGGCTTTCTTTCATTTTTTTTCTGTTTATTTTATTGTAGTCATTGTGTACATTGTTCTGATATTGCTTACTCTATGTTAGTAAGAAAAGATTTTCAGACTCCCATATTTGCAATGGTATAATAATACTGCTCCTTTTTTTTTTAAAGATCTAGTGAATACAGACAGTCCTTCCAAATATGAATAAAGGAAAATACTATTAGCATTTACTCTAACTATGCTTTTTCTCTTGAAAGAAAGGACAAAAGGAGGGCATATCCAAAATTCCTGAGAAAGCCAAATATTTGATGGGTTATGCATAATTGAATAATAAATTTAGAAATTAAATAGAGTTATGTGAACATTGATTCTATAAAAGGAGACAAAAGGTGTTAGGTCTGAAGCATTTAAACTTTATTTGAGATGTAACCATTTTAAAGTATTTACAATATTGTCCCCAAATGAACTATAAGGTTGGCTATCCATAAATAATCAAACAGCACATGAAATGTTTCCTGAGTGTTTTGCTTCTGCTTTTAGAGTGATGTATCTACTGCCACCAAGCTGCCAAGTATATGTGTGTGAGCATGTGTGTATATACATACATATTTGCATTTAAATATTAAATATATATAATTATAAATACTTGTGTGTATATGAGGGAAATGTGGCATAATATATAGAAATCTGACCTTGGAGCCAAGAAGACCCTAGGTTTAAACCCTCCCTCTGGTACATCCTGCCTTGGAACCTTGAAACCTATGGAAACTTGACTAAGTGATATAACCTCACTTAACCTCTTGAAATTATCTTTGCTAATTTTCTAAGACTATAAATTTCTGAGAGGTTGAGACCTGCCCTTATAAAGAGTTTCCTTTTCTGCAACAGTGTCATTCCTATCTCATACACATGCAAGAGTATCCAGACCCAAAGCTATATCAATATTAATATTGATATATATAACCATTTCCATATATGTGTACAAAGATACATATATATATATATATATATACATATATATATATATACATATTGATAGATGGATATGGATTTAGGATATAAATTAGATCTGTGATTATGTATGCCTATGTTTATACTCATACATATATAATAAACATACATATGTATAATATTTATATATATATATATACATATTTACTTTCACACAATACATATGCATGTATTTGTTTGGGAATATATGTGGGAATACATATCTAAATATACATATCTAAATATAAATATATGGTCATTTAGAAAATAATGTAAAAATGAATGCCATAATTTGATAGAGTATTTGAATAGGTTTGATAACTTTACTGTTTTATTGTTACTAACCTTCAAAGTTTTTGTTCCTGAGCTGCTTTAGTACTAAAGAAGAGCATTGGACCATCTTTCTATTCTTCCTAAGATGAACTTTGCAAAGTTAAAGCTATGTTACAGCATCCTTAATGGTCCAATATAATATTGTTTTCCTTCAATTTATGAAGACATTTTTATGAATTGCTTCCATTTTTACCTTTTAATACTTCAAAATTTTCCCTTAGCTTCTTACAATTATCTTTCCATTTATTTTATATGCATTTCTTTCAAACTTTCAAAAGTTACCTAGTGTTGAATTATTTTTATGTTAGCAACTGTACAAATGATAGGTGAAAGATTTTTGACATGTTAACAACAAACTTGCCCAATTGAAATAAGAGATTGAAGGTCAAATAAAGACAGAATGATACTGTATGTTTTAAAATACTCATGATAGCACTCTATGTGTTTGTACAACACTCTGTAAACAGTGTGTGTCCTTTGAGAAATAGCTTTAAAAATTAGTGTATATGACTATAATACTGCTGGAATAATGTGTAGATATAAAGAATTCAAGAAACATGCATAGGCTTGTTTGAATTAAAATGAAATAAAGTAAGAAATGGGAGAATGACATATGTAGAGGTTACAGTAATGTAAGCAAAATAAACACTAAAGTGGAACTGAATGTCACATAAATGTAAGGATCAATCTTGATTCCAGAGAAGAGATGAAGAAAGCAGTTTTCCTCCTTTTGGTAGAGGAATAATAAATTTTTGCCATAGAAATAACTGACATGATACAATAGAGTCTCCTTATGTTTTCTCTTTTGCTTAACTATGTTTTTATTTTTTGAAAGGGAGGGCTTACTGCATAGAGATAATGTAATCCAAAACATCTAAGTTATATAAACACAATATCACAATAAAACTTAATTAAAAAATAAAAGAATGGTAGGAAATATTTTGGAAATACTAGAACTGTTTGGGGCAGCTAGGTGATGCAGTGAATAGAGTGCCAGCCCTGGAGTCAGGAGGACCTGAGTTCAAGTTCGGCCTCAGACACTTAATAATTACCTAGCCGTGTGGCCTTGGGCAAGTCACTTAACCCCATTGCCTTGCAAAAATTAAAAAAAAAATACTAGGACTGTGCAAAAACTAAAAAAGAAATACTAGAACTGTTCAAAATTTTATAAAAAGAACCTATAGTAAAATCACTTTTATGACTGGTACTTGTGCTAGCCAAGGATATATCTATCTAGGAAATTACGCCTGATGGTGATTGGGCAAAGAGTGGACACAGATAAAATACTTGAGGAAAAAAATGAAGGTGGGGGGGCAGAAGAATGTTTGTAACTTAAGGAACTGGCAAACTTCCTGGATTAGCAAATAAATTAATCACCTATGTTGATCTAATGGTTATCACTAGATCACGGAACTGAAAGGAACACAAAGATCATTGAGTGAAGTTCACTCTTTGAAACATTGGATTGAAAAAATTATCCTAAGAGAAAGTGACATGTTCATGGGAACACACATTTTTATTACCTATTTGACACTTAGGAGTTCCCAATATAATAAACATTTTATACATCACATTGTCATATGGTCATTTAATTTTTTTATGGAAAAGTGATACTGGAATGCTCCCCTCCCATATAAAGCTGAATATTTTTTTAAAAGAATGATTTCTATATTTTTGAGAAATAGTCAATAAAAATAACAAGCAGCTTTTCTAAGCCTTGATAATCAGTAGAGAGTGTTTTCTATCTTTGCTGATTTGAATAATCTCAGTCATGAGTTAAAAAAAGATTATTGGAGAGCAATTGGGGTTTATTAATAGGAACAGTGGTATGATGAGAAATAAAAAGCTAGTTTCAAATCTTGCCTAAGAAAGTTACTCTGTGAGCCTGGACAAGCTGGGCATTAGTTTTGTCACCTATAAAATGTGAAGATATGAGGTGACTTACTCTGTGACTTCTAAGATCAATTTCAACTCTCTATCAATGATTCTTGGATTTTTTTGCCCTAAATGAATGGACGTGATCTTGGAGTGAAGATAAGGTTTATAGTCAACCTAATTTGACTCAGAAATGAACCGATTCTCCTGAAAGCATAGAATATAAAGAACCATTTCTCATGGAAAAATATTATGGGGAAGTTTATAATGACTAAGGCAAAATGAAATAGTAAAAATAATTCTGTTCTAGTTATGCATAGCATACCTATAATATTTTGCAGGTAGAGTTATATTTTTCCTATCAAAATAAATTCAGGATTTATTCCCTTAGTGACAAATGTCATGCTCAATGCTATAAAACATGTCTTTTTTCCCTCTTTAATTTAGACTATTTTTCCCCTGGGCAGGGAGATTTTATTGGCTCCAACCAGAATGAAGGCAATTTTGAGATAAATGGATGAGTTGTACTTAGACCATACACAGAGAAAAGCAAAGAACTACAGCAGAAACTAAAGTTGAATGAGAAAGCTCAACACCTGATGATATTAGGAATAAGGAAGAGCTGCAGAAATAACTAATAGAAAGCAAAACAATATAAAACATAGGGGATGAAATGAGGAAATGCAATAGGAGCTTTGAAAATGGAGGCATTCTACTATATTTACTACCAAAACCTTGTTTTTCAAATTCTCTCCCATCCTCCCACCTTCATCCCCCAGTGTTCAAGCAAATTACTTGGTATAGGATAAAAATATGAAACTATGAGAAATATTACTAAAATAGTCATGTTTTAAAGTAAACATAAACCACCATCCTCACAAAGAAAGAAAAAATCTCAAGACAAATGAAGTGAGGGGGATAAAAAGTATATGTCAGTCTATATTCAGACCCACCAACTTTTCCTTTGGGAAAGATAGCATCCTTTATCATAAGTCCATTAGAGAATTTCAATATATTTTCCCACAATTGCTTTTGTTAAACTGTATTTCCCTCCATCCTATCCCCCCACCCCAATTTATTCTATTCTCTCTCTCTTCTTTCACCATATCCCTCCCCAAAAGTGTATTGCATCTGACTACCCTCTCCCATAATCTTTCCTCTCTACTATCACTTACTCCCCCCATCCCTATCCTCTTTCTCCCATCCATTTTCTCTCCTAGTTTCCTCTATAATAAGAAAGAGTTCAATAACCAATTGAGTGTGCATGTTATTCCCTCTCTGAGTCACATCTAATGAGAGTAAGGCTCTCTCACTCCCCCTTACCTTCCACCTCTTCCAATCTACTGGAAAAACTTTTTCTTGCCTCTTTCATGTGAAACAACTCACTTTATTCTCTCTCTGCTTCCCCTTTCTCCCAATATATTTATTTCTGCTCCATTAACTCCATCTTTTTAATATATCTTCAAATTCATCTCCCTCTTTTGCCTTGTTCTTTCTAACTTCCTTAATAAGTGAGAAGATTCATATGAGTCATCAGTATCATTTTCCCTTAAGGAATGCAAGCAGTTTAGCATCCTTAAGTCACTCATGATTTGCCACTGTCCCTATGCTACACCTGAGTCCTGTACTTGAAGACTAAACTTTATGTTCAGCTCTGGTTGTTTCATCAGGAAAGATTGAAAGTTCCTGTTTCATCTTTTCCTCTGAAAGAGAATGTTCAGTTTTGCTGGGTAGTTAATTCTCAGTTGCAAACCAAGCACTTTTTGCCTATCAGAACATCATATTCCAAGACCTACAAACCTTTAACATAAAAGCTACTAAAACTTTTGTTATCCTGACTGTAGCTACATGATATTTGATTTTTTTTTCCTTCTGGCTGAAAGGAATATTTTATTCTTACTTGAGATTTCTGAAATTTGACTATAATATTCCTGGCAGTTAACGTTTGGAGATCTCTTTCAGGAGGTGATTGGTGGATTCTTTCAATTTATATTTTACCTTCTGATTCTGAGATATCAGGGAAGTTTTCCTTTCTTGAAAAATAAAGTCTAGTTTCTTCTTTTGGTAATGAGTTTCAAGTAGTTCAATAATTTTAAAATTATCTCTTCTAGATCTGCTTTCCAAGTCAGTTGTTTTTCCAAGAGGTATTTCATATTTTCTTCTAGTTTTTAATGTTTTCTTTTGTTTTATTGTTTATTGATTTCTCACAAAGTCATCAGCTACCCTTAGTTCCATTCTACATTTTAAGGAATTATTTTCTTCAGAGAGTTTTTCTATCTCCTTTTCCACCTGACCAATTTTGATTTTGAAAGCATTCTTTTCTTCATTGACTTTCTGGACTGCTTTATCCATTTGACTCAAACTGATTTTTAGATGCTATTTTCTTTAGTACCTTTTTGTATCTCCTTCACTAAGTTGCTGATTGGTTTTCATGATTTTCCCACATCACTTTCATTTCTCTTCCCAATTTTTCTTCTACTTCCATTACTTAATTTTCAAAATCTTTTTTGAGCTCTTCTATAGCCTTAGACCCATTCATAGCTCCCTTGGAAGCTTTCAATTCAGGAGCTTTGACCCTGTTATTTTTGACCTGCCTGTGGGTTTTGATTTTCAGAAGCAAAAAAATAAATAAAACAATAATTTGCATGGAATGAATTTTAGATTTTTTAATTCTATCACTAATAAATAATATCACTGATATTAATTTTCTTTGATGTTTTTAAACATTATTATGGATAGAACATATTACACAGAATTGTCAGGTGATCTTTGGGCTGCATTTTGTCTATATGATACAGATTGGCTAGGATGCACCCATCTTTATACTGTTGTGTTATCACTTTGTTGTTTTGTGCTTTGTGCCTTCACCTATCATACTGATGACTCATGTTTCTTCATTTTCTAAGAAGTTAAAAGTATCAAAACTTTTTGTAATGCTTGCCAAACCTAAGACGACAAAAAAACTATTATGTTAGTATACTGTATTTTTTTTATCCTGAGTGGGACCCTTGATTACATATTTTATTTTAATGCACCTCTAGAATAAGGGAAAGTTGGACAGACCTGATTTAAAGATTTCTGGAGTGGTTTGAGGGGGAGAGCTTAGGCAAGTCCCTACCTTTACTCTAACATCTTGGCTCCACCCCCAAACTATTCCATTAACAAACAGCCAGAGACATATACAGTGAATTTTAATCATAACTTGATGAACAAAAATAGAGAGGAAGATCAAATAAAAACCTATGAATATAAGAATATAGTTAACAATAATAGATATTAAAATGACATTTATTTGACTTTTAGGAGTATTGTCACATTTATCGAATAAATGGTAAGTCAAACATTACTCTAGAGAAGTATAGTATCCTATTAATTTTATTATTGGTGACCAACTCTCAATTTGATTCATAGACTCATATTTGGGATATGATTATGTTCCTCAATCTTTTTTAATGACAGTTTAAAATATTCATTTTTATTTTTATCATTCTTATGTTTTCCATGTATATGTAAAGATAGTTTTCAACATTATTTTTTGTAAGATTTTGAATTCCACATTTTTCTGCCTCCCTCATTTCACTCTCTTCTCCCAAAACAATAAGTAATATGGTAGAAGTTATATATGTACAAGTATAGTAAATATATTTCCATATTAATTTAAGTTGTGAAAGAAAAATCAGAACAAAAAGGAAAAGTCTCTAGGAATAAAGAAATAAAAAACAAGTTTCTAAAAGTGTAAACAAAATGCTTTCATCTGTATTCAGTCTCCTTACTCCTTTCTCTAGACATGGATAGTATTTTTCCGTCACAAGTCATTTAGTATTGTCTTTGATAACTGTATTTTTTTAAGTGAGTATAGCATGTTTTGCTTTGTATTCAGATTACATAGTTTTTTTCCCTCTGAATGTGGATGGCATTTACCATAACAATTCTTTGATATTTATCCTTGGTCATTGAACTGTTTAGAGGAGCTTAGTTCATCACAGTTGACTATCTCATAGGATTGCTGTTAATGTATACAGTGTTCTCCTGGTTCTGTTCACTTCACTCAGCATCAGTTCAAATAGTTCCTTCTAGGTTTTTCTGAAGTCCAACAACTAATAATTTCTTATGGAATAATAGTACTCTATTGCCTTGCAATACCATGATTTGTTCAGCCATTTCCCAACTAATGAACATCCCCTCAATTTCTATTTCTTTGCCACTACAAAAAAGAGCTGCTATATGACTTTTCTTTCCATTTTCTTTCAGATCTTTTTGGAATAAAGACCTAGAAGTGGTTTGCTGGATTAAATGGTATGCACAGTTTTATTGACCTTTGGACATAGTTCCAAATTGTTCTCCAGAATGGTTGGATCAATTCACAACTTCACTAATAGTGCATTAGTGTCCCAATTTTCCCACATCCTCTCCAACATTGATCATTTTCCTTTTTTGTCATTGTAGTCAATCATAAGGTTGTGAGGTGGTACTTCAGAGATGTTTTAATTTTAATAATGCTTTAAAACATTTTTTTCATCTGACTATGAAAATGTAATTTCTTAATCTGAAAACTGCTTGTGTATATCTTTTGAGTATTTATCAGCTGGATAACTTGTATTCTTATAAATTTGACTCAGTTGTCTATATATTTGAGAAGTCTTTTTCAGCCACACTGGTTATAAAAAATGTTTTCCAGCTTTCTACTTTCCTTCTAATTCTTTGTAACATTGACTCTCATTCAGCAAAATCCTTTTTGAGGGACAGGGTTAAGTTGTGAAGAATGTGATTTGGGGAAGATTTTTCTTTCTTTTTTATCCAATTACATGCAAAAATAGTATTTAGCACCAATTTTTGTAAGATTTTGAGTTCCGCATTTTTCTCCATTCTTTTCCTACCCCTTCTCTTTAACAGCAAATAATTTGATACATTATACACATATAACTATGTTAAACACAGTTCCATATTAGTATTGTTGTTAAAGAAGAATCAGGAAAAACACAAGATGGGGAAAAGCATAAAACATTTTAAAAATTGAAAATAGTATGTTTTGGTCTCCATTTAGACTCCAATATTCTTTCTCTGAATGTGGATGGTATTTTCCATCACAAGTTTTTAGATTTGTCTAGTGCAAAAACTTTTTAATTTAATGTAACAAAAATTATGCATTTTGAATTTTATAATGTTCTTTCCCATGGTTTGGTCATAAATTTTTCCCTTCACCATAGAGCTGATAGAAAGGGTATTACTTGGTCTCTTAATTGCCTTGTACTTCCATTTTTTGTCTAAATCATATATTCATTTTGAGGGGTCTTGGGGTTTTTTAACTTTTATATTTTTTAACATTTTAACATTTTGCTTTCCAATTAGATACAATAGTAATATGTATCCATCATGTTTACAAAGCTCTGAATTCTACAATTCCCCCCCTTCCCTCCCCCCAGAAGGCTGTTATAAGAGTAAACATAAAAATAACCATAAACCCCCTCCCCCCCAAGAAGATGAGAAACCTCAAGAATAGAGTGAGAGAGAAAAAAAATTGTACTTCAGTCTGTGTTCAGATTTCAGTGGCTCTGTCTCTGGAGTGAGTTGCTTAAGTCCACCAGAGAAGTTGCTTCAATATTTTGCCCTCATTTGCTATTACTAGCTGTACCTCCACTCTATTTCTTCCCACTCTCATTTATTCTATTCTCTTTCTCCTTTCATCCTGGCTCTGTCCAAAAGTGTGTTGAATCTAAGTACCCTCTCCCTTGATCTTCCCTCTCTCCTATCACCTATTCCCCCCTTTCCTCCCCCCATTCCCCCTCATCCTCTCCCTTCCTCCCATCCTTCTCCAGGGTAAGATAGATTTCCTCTCAAATATATAGATATATGTCATTTCCTCCCTGAGCCATTTCCAATGAGAATGAAGGATCACTCATTCCCCCTTGCACCCCCCAACTCCATTGAAAAAGCTTTTTCTTGACTCTTATGTGAAATCTCTCAGCTTCTTCATCTCCTTTTCCTTCCTCCCAATACTTTCCCCCATCACCCATTGACTCCATCCCTTTACCACATCATACCATTATATTCCGCTCCTTCCTATGTCCTGTCTATATATGCTCCTTCTAACAGCTCTTATAAATGAGAAAGTTCATATGAGTTATCAACATCTTCTTCCCGTGCAGGAATACAAACAGTTTAACATCATCAAGTTCCCCATCATTAGTCCCTCTCTTCCACTCCCTCTATGGTTCACCAGGGTCCGGTACTTGGAGATCAAACTTTTTGTTCAGCTCTGGTCATCTTGATAGAAAAGTTTGGAAGTCCCCTGTTTCATTGAAAGTCCATCTTTTCCCCTGAAAGAGGGTGTTCAGTTTTGCTGAGTAATTGATTCTCCGTTGTAAACTAAGATCTTTTGCCTTCCAGAATATCATATTCCAATCCCTACGAGCCTTAATGTAGATGCTGCCAGATCCTGTGTAATCCTGACTATGGAGCCTCAGTAGTTGAATTGTTTGTTTCTGGCAGCTTTTGGAATTTTCTCTTTGATTTGGTAGTTTTGGAATTTGGCTATAATATTCCTGGAAGTTTTTCTTTGGGGATCTCTTTCAGGGGGTGACCTGTGAATTCTCTTGATTTCTATTTTATCCTCAGCTTCTGGGATCTCAGGGAAATTTTGCTGTCTTATTTCTTGAAAAAAAGAAGTCTAGGCTCTTCTCCTGGCCATGGCTTTCAGATATACCAATAATTTTTAAATTATTTATTCTGGATCTGTTTTCAAGGTCAGTTTTTTTTCCAATGAGATATTTCACATTTTCTTCTAATTTTTGGCTTTTTTGGAAGAGTTTTATTTCTTCCTGATTTCTTTTTTTTTTAGGGTTTTTTTTTTTTTGCAAGGCAAATGGGGTTAAGTGGCTTGCCCAAGGCCACACAGCTAGGTAATTATTAAGTGTCTGAGACCAGATTTGAACCCAGGTACTCCTGACTCCAGGGCCAGTGCTTTATCCACTGAGCCACCTAGCTGCCCCTCTTCCTGATTTCTTGCAAAGTCATCAGCTTCCTTTAATTCAATTTTGCATTTGAACGAGTTATTGTCTTCAGTGACCTTTTTTATCTCCTTTTCCATCTGGTCAATTCTGCTTTTTAAGGCATTCTTCTCCTCATTTGTCTTTTGTTTTGCTTTTTCCATTAGGCCTAAATTGGTTTTTAACATATTATTTTCTTCAGTATTTTTTTTTGTGTTTATCTTTCAACAAGCTTTTGATTTGGTTTTCATGATATTTCTGCATGGCTCTCATTTCTATTCCCAATTTTTCCTCGACCTCCCTTAAATGCTTTTCAAAGTTTGTTTGAGCTCATTTTCTATTTCTCTTGGAGGTTTTGGATAAAGAAGCTTTGATTTTGTCATCATCTCAGTATGTGTTTTGATCTTCCATGGGACTAAAGTAATTCTTTATGATCAGATTCTTCTTTTTTTCTGTTGTTTATGCATTTCCTCAGCCCAAGACTAATTTACAGCACTTCCAAGGCTTTGGGGTTTTTTTGGGGGTGGGACACCCCACTGGGACCTTTATTCCTCAAGGTCTTATGCTTTCTAGCCTGTGCTTTGATATATAGATGATCCAGTACTTCCCTCTGCCCTGGGTCTATAAGTATGGAAGCTATCTTATTATGGAAGCTATCTTAGTATGGAAACCCAAACTGCAATATGTGAGCTTAGGCAAACTGCAAAGTCCTACCCCAGAGCAGAGAAATCTCTGCAGACTTCCGTTACTGTCTCTGAGGGGGTGCAGGCTGCTTTCTCCTGATTCTCACTGCAGATTCTGTGGCCATGCTCCTCACTCCACACTCCCCCAGGTGCAGCAGAGTTCTCTCATCGCCTTTCAAGCTGTTGTGGGTGATCTCTGGGCTGCCTGTGCTGAGCTGGGCTGGACTGGGCTGGGCTGAGCTGGGCTGTGCAGATGGATTTTTTTCCAACCCCCAGTCCTGGTGAAACACACCTTTCCTGCAGAACTTCTAAGTTATCTTGGACTGGGAAAATGTATCACTCAGTCTTTCTGTGGGTTCTGCCTCTCTAAATTTTGGCTAGAGCCATCCTTTGTTTTGGGGGTGTTGGGGGTGTCAAAGTTCGCAGGAAATACTGCCTTCATGCCACCATCTTGACTCCGCTTCTCCACATATCCATTTTTGACTTTTCTTGATATACAGTGGTTCCTCAATGATGGAAGGCAAAATTTTTATTTGTTTCTTCTTATATTCAATATGATACTCTAGTCTAATTTAAGTTTGGAGAAAGTGAATATATTTTAAATTCATTAATGAAAAAGAATGGAAAGAAGATGGAGTTCTAACCTAGGAGATAGGTCAAAAGGATATGATAACAAATGAGAGAGGAAGAGAGACAGAGAAAAAAGAGAAAGTGAGAGAGAAAAGGAGGAAGCTATAAAGAGAAAAGGAGGAAAGGAAACAGAGAGTCAGAAACAGCGAGAAGGAGGGACCACTCCATACTGGCTATCATTTAAAAAAATTATGCTTATTTTTAATGTTTAATTTGTAGAATAAGATAAGCGTATCCATAACATAGTATAATAGAAAAGATGATTGCTCATGAAACTGAAAATCTATTATGTACAACTTGTTATTCCTTTTAAATATGTAATAAGTTTATCATGTTATTTCCTTTTCTCCCTTTTTTCCCTGGCACAAAAACTTTGAAACAAACCAATGACTGCAGAGTGATTCAAATAACCTATTTTTATAGTTTGTACAGATGGAAAAAATATTACTGTAAAAAAATCAAGTAAAGAAAGTACTGTCCACAGGGGGCAAAATAGTATAACATTTTTATCAATGACTTAGAGTAGAATGTAAAACCTAGTCCTAGCAATTCTGTATATTACACTAATAGACAAATAGTTTAATATAAAGAAAAATAGCATCAGAGTCTACAAAATTGTCAGACTTCTCAGATTTGAAGGTAGGATCAAATCTAATGACTTTCAATTTGAAAGTGGTTAATGTAAAATCATAAATATAGATTCAAAAATCAAATATTAAACTAAAGAATGAGGGAGATACATGGAAAGAATACAAGATATTAAGTCCTATGACCTGAGTTAGACTTCCAGCTCTTCCCCTTTCATACTTGTGCAGCCTTTGGCAATTCAAATAAACTGAGGTGAATGCTAGAACCATCTGACTAGAGCCATCAATGTTAAAATTTCAGGTTGAGCATTTATAACTCAGAAATCAGCCTGCACTACAAATCAGTAATTAATTTATTATTTTGTTGATTGTCTAGACACATTGCAGAATTAACTAAAAAATGTGTAGAACACAAATCCAGAGAGACTATTGTTGACCTCTAAATCACCCCTAAAATGTCAGTGTCTTCAATCAGAAGCATAATTTTTAATCATCCTTCCAACTCTTAACTCTTTTATTGTTAATCTTATTGTTTACTAGACAGCAATTCTTATGAAAAAGACCACATCCCTATCTAAAGCTAATGTTTTTTATAGACTGAATTAGTAGAAGTACAGTGTTAAAAATGCTATCTATGATAGCCTCACTGTACTCTGGCTAATGTTTGATTTTTTTAATATATTTCAGGAATAAAATTGATTAGCCAAACTATGTTGAAAGGAAGATAAACAGAATGTTTGAATGACCTGAACATATTCAACACAGAAAAGATTTAAAAAAAAATATGAGGAGGGGAAGAGAGAAATCATAATTTTCTTCAAATACATAAAGACATAAATAATAGTAAAAGACATTCTCTGTGTAGCCACAGATGATCAAAACTAATTCATTTTACATGAGAATAAATATATCCAGTGAATTACTCAGTGTGGCTGAGGTTTTAAGTTGCAGTACTGGAATTTGAACTCAAGGTCTCAGAGACTCTAAGCTTAAAGTTCTTTCAGCCTGAATTATAAAGCAGAAATACCTATTATTCCTGAATGGACTTGCAGGGAATCAAATTTCATCTCACCATAAGAAAGGAATTTTTATGGTGTAGTTTTGAAAAATGGAATTGGTTGACATGATAATGAGCTCCCTATCACTGGAAACCTTAGGAAGTTTGTGAAATTGAATTGAGTTGAATCCTGAAGGGCCATCTCTAAGAAAAATTGTAAAGTCATTCCTTCATACGGTCAGAAAGCAGACCACATAATGTTCCAAGTCACTTTTCTTGTTCTTCATTATGAAATCATGATCACATACTTTGGAGTAATAGATAGGAAAAACTCATAAAAGTATATTCTGCCAAAGCTGAAAACATTTAACCTGTGAGAGGGAATTCTGTATGGCATTGAAAATTCTTCCATTACCCCAAATGAATGACAGGTGCATCTATCATGCTATCAATATTTCAGTGAGGGGATAAATCGGGCTAGTATTTGAATTCACCATTGAGTATTTTTTCCTCATTCTAAAAGGTCATTTTGAGAAATTCTTTCAGGTTGAATGAAATATACATGGTCTCTTTAGAAAGTAAAGCAAAACTGTAATCATTTTTATGACCCCTTAATGTCCTTCAAAGTTCATTTGACACTCACCTTTGCCAAATATAAATTCACCTCCAGTCAGTTCTCCAGCATGGGAATATTTTCATCTACCAGAGAGAAAAAAAGCAAAAGAGAAACAACAGAGTTGGGGGGGGGGGGGAAGAGAGGAACAACAACCGCAACAACACTGGGGCTTTAGGCAAGTGTTAAGTCGGGAAACTCAAACATGTCTGTTTTTCAAATGTGTGTCTTAAGTGGGTCTTCGGTCATTGGGTTTGAGGAAGCTTGTGTCAGAATGTTTATGCTGTAGCCGAGATTGCTCATGAAGCTGACCTAAAGCATGTCCTAATCTTGTATGTATATCTTGCAATGTCCACATGCATCTAGAAATATCTGTGCGAGCAGAAACTGTATGTGAAATTACAGGGAAGAGTAAGGTAGGTATTAAAATTCTGAAAGAGAATTAGCCTCCGCTCCCAAAATTGCCTTTCCCTTCGATTTCCTTTCCCTAACGCCCTTTCTAGCCCTCCCCTCTTCACGAGGGAGGATACTGGTAGGCAGAGGGACTGAGGACTCAGTGTTGGAATGGTCTCCTTCAGGCTGCGCTATGCTTGCATTCTGCTCCTCCTAGTGTTACGGATGCAGCCCTGAATGCTGGCTGCCTGTTCTCTTTGATGCCTCGGTGCTCTGGCACAACCAACGCAGAGGAGGCAGAGGCAGAGGCAGAGGCAGAGGAGGGTGGCGGGAGGAGAAGTTCCCTGGGTAAAGTCTCGGAGTGGCATTGGCTCGGGAAGTTTTCACGTCATTTGCTTCCCTTCACCTCCCTCTCCCTTCCCTTCTCTCAGACTCCCCTCCTTCCCCCCGCCCCCCCCAACCCGTGAACCGGGAGCGCCCATGGAGCAGGTGGAGAAGAGGAAACCGAGCTTGCAGCACTGAGAACCCCCGGTCCCGGAGCCCGTGATGTCTGGCCCCAAACTGGAGGCATCCTCGCCTTGTCAGAACTGGTCATCTTGTCCGGAGTTCAACAGGACTCAGGAGCCGCTGGGGAATCTCTCCCTGTATGACGATGAGGAATTGTTGCGCTACGTGTGGAAAGAATACTTACACCCCAAAGAATATGAATGGGTTCTGATAGCTGGCTATATCATCGTATTCATCGTGGCGCTCATTGGCAATGTCCTGGGTGAGTGTCCTCTCGGATAGCTCTCCAAAAGACTGTCATCTTGCCTTTGTCAGAGATTGGGCAAGGTCCTTTTACCCCAATGTGCCACTCTGGACAATAGACACAAAGGGGTCTGAGAGTTAATAGCTTTAGTCAGTGCGGGTTTTCTTAAGCTTGGTGGGAGAAAAAAAAAGTTTCCTGTTTTAACTAGCCAGGGGAAGATTGCACTGAAATTTTGCCTTTACCTTGCCTTGCACCGGGAGATCAATCTCCCACCCCCAATCCCGCCCTCATCTCTATCCCTTCCTCTCCTCTTTACCCTCCACCCAGCAGGAAAGCATCTGGGGGTGGAAGGAGAGGTGACTCAATGGCTAAAGGTTTGGATCCGGTTTAGTGAAGGGAAATAGATTTCTTATTATTGAAGTTGGGTACTTCTCTAGTTAGGATGAGTACCAAAGCTGTGAGGTACTTGAATCCCCAGACCTTCCCCCTTAAAGAAAGAGCTCACTTGAATCACTAAAGTTCGATTCCAAAGGCAGATTGCTCCTTTCTGGCAAGGTAGATTTTGCCCAGACTTGAATAATGGTGATGGGTGGGGGGAATAAGGGCATATTGGGACGTGTCCCCCTCAAGGACTGATCCAGAGAAGAACAGTGAACGATTAGGAAAGAAGGTGGAAAGGAGCAGTATCAGAGAAAAAGTCTCACCTTCTCTTAGATTTATCAGTTGTTTAAGATTTTATATTGTTCTGGCTATGTTTCAGTTACTGTTCAGTATATAGGAGCCAGAAAGGAGAGACCTTGCTGCTTGAAAAGGAGGTAACTAGCAAAAACATTAATTTCCTTACCTCTTCTCTGTTCTGGTGCAGGTGGGAGTGAGGGAAAGGAGGAAGGGTGTGTTTGTGATCTGTGGGAACCCACAAAGCTCTTCATTTTAAAGAAGAAAAACCTTTGAATTATAGGTGAAATTGGGGAGGGGATGACAAGAGAAAAAAATGAGAGTGAAGATAAACTTGCTGGGAGAGAGCTAAGGATTTTTTGAATGGGATGCTGTTTCAAATGCCCATGATAGGGATAGATGGAGGGAGGCTTAAGTAGGATGGAATCAAGAGAAGGGGTGATTTAGATTAAGTTTCCCCTGAATGAATATAAGGAAATAGAGGGAATATAAAGGGGAAGGTAGACTGGAATGAAGTGTTTTGAGTGGGAAGTCAAAAGACAGTAATGAGATTAGGGAGAATAGTAAACTATTAGCAAGTTTTCAATACTAGTCTCATATTGCCCTCTATCCACAAATGGATAGCCTAGAGTTGTGAAGCATTAATAGGCAAAATTAGATGATAGACCAGTACTCTTCAAAGAAGGAGCAGGCTTATTATTTTATGAGACATATTAAAATACCTATGGGTATGCTCTAAGTATATCTCCAAGCTAAAACAGTTACCTTTTTTAATGCATGCATGAATGTATGTATGTATATATACATATATATGTGTGTGTATGTATGCATATATAAACATATATATATGCATTATATATATATATATATATATATATATATATATATTGCAAACATATTTATAAGATCTATTCAGGTAAGTTGAACTTACTTGCAGGGCTGATGAAGATGGACATTGTCATTGTGCTGACTATGTAACTGATCTGATGTTTGTCCTGTTTCCCATATTCCTTTCATTCATTTTTAGAATTGCAAAGATTCGGGTATAGTGCAACTTGATCGATGCATGATGTTAAGACATTATAAAAGTAAAGAGTTTTATGGAGGTCTCTATTCTCTATTGGGTTCTACAACCTCCCTGATGTGATCATGACTTCCCAGGATTCCCTTCTATTTGTGTGTGTAGCTATTGTCAATGAATGGTTTTCATTGAACATCTGGGTTTTCTCCTCACTAATGCAACTTAACCATTGAGGAATATGCATGATCTGCACTAAGAATTTACTATTATCTGAATACAAATACAAATGTAAAGGTGTTTTGATAA
The DNA here is from genome assembly GCF_037893015.1 of Macrotis lagotis. Taxonomy (NCBI): domain Eukaryota; kingdom Metazoa; phylum Chordata; class Mammalia; order Peramelemorphia; family Peramelidae; genus Macrotis; species Macrotis lagotis. The sequence goes on from NC_133662.1 coordinate 39,281,573, forward strand.
TACTTGTTTTCATGGTTTCATGATTTTGTGATTTTCTATTCCAGTTTTCCCCTTCACTACCCTCTTCTTTGATTCCTCTCAAAGCCTGGGGGGGGGGGGTGTGTGAAAATTTTTGTACAATGTTTGTATGCCTAGGAAAATTTTGATTTCAAGAGTTAGGAACTGAATATTAGAGTACTTCTGCCTGTTGCAAATATTTAGGGGGAAATAGAGATCACTGTCCACAAACCTAGGTACTGAAAAGGTCACTTATGTATAGAGGAAAGAAGAAAGAAAAGAAAGGAAGGAAAGAAGAAAGGAAGGAAGGAAAGGGAGGAATGGAGAAAAAAAAGAAAAATTACCTAATGTTACTTCACCTTCAAGGTGTTTGGAATTATTTTCTTCTTGACTAGAAAGTGCAAAAATCCTCTCTAGCTGAACTGAAATCTCTTCTTTACTTAGCTATTCCCTGAAAGTTGATAGGGTTTAGGTTTGACATTTAAACAAATGAGCAGTGTCATTACTTGCCAGCAACTTCCTGCTCTTTGATGTCACTGTCAAATTTGCAAAACGGATTAGATAGAGAATTGCCTCTTTTTTTTTTGCCTCTGGTGCAAGTAATTTTATGCAGAGAGTGACAGGACAAGAAAGCATATCACTCACACAATATAAAGAGACAACATTAGATATGAAGGTGAAATATCACACTATAGTGGGGAGATTTCATCAACCTCTTTTCAGGTTCTATTCACTATTTCTGTTTCACTAGCTATGTGAAAATTTTCATCTTCTTAAACTCACTAATTTAATGCTTTTTTATTGAAAACATTTCTTTAACAACATTCTACTGGGAAGGCAGTGTAACAGGACCCAGCTTTTGTACATTAGTGAAGTAGATGATTTCTGTCATTGGTCTCTTAATTTCACAGAGATTCCCAATTTCTGCTTCTCAAAAGCTCAGTGCCTTTATGATATCTCTTCATTTTTCATTATCTGCTGTATTCAACTTTTGTCAGGTGAGGGAGAATCAAATCAATCCATTCCCATGAAGGTGTAAATGATTAATAAAGCTAAATTTGTTACCTTTCTCAAGCAGAAGAGAAAACATGCTTCTCTAACTGGTGTTTCAGCTACTACAGAGCTGGCTATAGGGCTAGGTAGATAGAAAGGTTATCTTTTTTTTTTTCAATGAGGAACCTACTCAGTATCCTACAGTTTTACAAAATAATTGATCACCTCTTCTACTGACTTAGGAGGCAGCCTTTAAGTATAACCATAGAAGCAGAGTCATTCATTTATTCATTATACAAACATTTATTAAGTAATTACTGCATATATAAATACTGTGTTAGGTACCATAGAGGGCACAAAATGCCAGCTTTGTCAAATTGACAAAATGGATTTTATAGACTTAGATTAAAAAAGGACTGGGTCTGATGATCCCTCTTTGATATTTATTAGTTTTATTGCTACAGGAAAGTTAATTGACCTCCCTGAGCCTCAGATTCCACTTCTGTAAAATATGTATAATAAAGATGTTCAACTGAAATAATACCTGTAAAACAGTTTGGAAACCTTAAGGCTAAGTTGTCTAAATGTCAGTTCTTACTATTATTTGTCTGTAAACTAAAGAAAAGGAAAATCAGGAGACCTGGATTCTAGTCTTGCCTCAGGGTATGACCTTGAACAATAATGTCAGTGCCACTAAAGATGTAATAACATCACTTTAGATTCTCCCAGCATTAAACTATGGATTCTACATGTTTTAGCCAATTCAAAAAAAATTATTAAATAAACTTTTATAAAATTACTGATATATATATATATATATATATATATATATATATATATATATATATATATATATATCTGACCTTGGGAATCCAAAGACATAAATGAAACAGTGCCTGCCCTAAGGAGTGTACATTTGACTGAGCAAAGCTATTACTACTTAGATAATTACACATATTCAGAGGAAAAATATGTTCATACATATGCATATGTATATGAAATTAATGTGCATATATATGTAATAAATACAATTAAATTTTATGGTAGGAGATTCTAGCAACTGGAAGATATCACAAAAGACTTCATATAAAAGAATTTTAAGCTAAGTTGTTAAGAAAACAATGGATTTTAAAAAGTAGGGATGAGATATTAGTTCACTCTAAACAAAAAGAATATCAATAGAAAAGTATAAAAGTTTCGGATGAAATGAAATGCCTGATAAGAGATATAAGCAAAAATGGAAGGTTAGCTGGACAGTACAGTGAGCTTCTAGGGATAGAAATGTTCCATCATCTGCTTCAAATATTTTGATTATGAAAGAAGAAGATGATGATGATAATGATGATGATGATGGCACCTTACATTTTTAAATTGTTTTAAGATTTTCAAATCACTTTCCTCAACAGTAGTAAAAATATTGTTAATGCCTTTTTTTCTCTTTTATAGTTTAGAAAACTAAATTTAGAGAGATTAAGTTGCTAGCCCAAGGTCAAATAACTAGCCAATTACAAAACAAGTACAATGAAGAGATACTTTCTTCCTCCAAATACTGGATTTCTCCATCTCTAAAATCAGGACAGTATTTTAGAATCCTTAGATTTAGTGATGCAATAAAACTAGAGATCATCTAGCTTTGACCATCCCCTCTTTAAAAAGAGAGCATAAAAAAGAAATAGAAATGTGAAATTAGCTTAAGCTATTCCTAGAGTTAATATATAATGTAGTCACAAGTGGAAAAAAGTTGTATAGCTTTGAAACAATGCTAATATCAAATACAATTATTTTATTTATAAACTGTAACAGGGTTTGCTAACTGAGGATTTATTTAATCAGAACTGTGATGTTGTTTTCAGGTCTTTCAACAGTTTCATGTGAATTTTGGTTTATTATCACTATTCTGTGTCTTTGAATTGATATGTTTTCATAATGCGATTTGTTAAATGCATATATTTTAGAGTATATACTACATTTTCTTTATATACATATATATATATATATATATATATATATATATATTTGTATCTCAATTTATTCGACTATAGTCATCCTTGAAAATTCAAACACTGTTTTTCTCAGAAGCCAATGACAGCAGCATGGGTCATTCATTCATTCATAAATTTCTATTCATTCACTGATTCATTCATTTATATGATAGGATCATATGATTTAGTGATTGAAATTATTTGGTGCAGCTCTCTTATGTTTATAATTGAGGGAATTAGATTCCATAGACATAAAATAACTTGTGCAAGGTCACTTAGGTAACAATTAGCATTCATCCTTTTAGCAAGTAATATTGAAAAGATGTTAGAAAGATAACATTATGAAAGATGCTCAGAAAACCAGCATACTACAGTTCCTATTCAAAATGCTGGAAAGTCAAAAAAGTACAGAAATGCCAAATTACCATACAAGAGCAAAAAATATATAATTTTTAAAATGCAATTGTAAAAAACTAAACACTATGAAAACTGAATACATTATAAATTCTTTGAACAAAATGAAAGGAAGATTCCTTTGAAAAGGAGTAAAAAAAGCCTTTTATAGAAGGGGTAGAATTTGATTCAATAGAATATACATATATGTGCATATGTACATAGATAATATTTATATACCTATATATATGTTACATATACATGTACATCTGACTGATTAATTGTTGCTTAGTTTTTCATTTATGTCCAACTCTTTGTGACACAAATTGGGGTTTTCTTAACAAAAATATCAGAACAGCTTGCCATTTCCTTCTTCTGTTCATTTTACAGATGAGGAACCGAGGAAGACAAGGTTAAAGGACTTGCCCTGGGTCCAATAAATAATAACTATCTGAGGTCAAATATGAAATCAAGAAGATGAGACTTGCAACTTCAGATGTAGACATTATATTCTCTGCACCATCTAGCTGCCCTATATGTATTTGTCTGTATGTGTGTGTGTGTGTGTGTGTGTGTGTGAGAGAGAGAGAGAGAGAGAGAGAGAGAGAATTTTCACTCCATTTGATATATCATGGGAAGAAAAACTTGTGTTTTGGAAATTTATGTGACATTTTCCAGGGAATGGAGCAAACTGGGTAGTATAGTGGGCTAGTAGATGAGTGTGGAACTACACACTGTTATAAAATATATAGGGTTTTGAATATCAAGTTGAATACAAGGTTGGACTTTATTTTTAGGGTCAATAGAAAGTCATTTTACTTTTTAGTAGTTTAGTATTATGATGAAAGATGAATATTAGGAAAAATAAGTCTGGAAGCTACATCCATAATTGATTCAAATAAAAAGGGGGAGGGGAGGAATTTAGAAAAGAGAGATCATTGAACCAGAGAACCTTGGGAGTAATCTTAAAGGTGAACTAGTTCACTCCCAATCTAAAGCTCAAATTGCCCAATACATCCAAAAGTAGTCACACACTGCTTGCTCAAAAACCTGCCAATATAATAAATGTAGATTTGGGAAATTATAATTATTAACAATCCCTTCCTTACATGGAGTCCCATCTCCCTGCAACTTTCCCATTATTCCTTGTTATTTTCTATGGAGATACATAGAATAAATATAATATTTCAATATTTCAAGAGACAGTTTGGTTCAATCTCCTTTAGATTAAAAAAAGCTACTTTTAATCAATTCATGCTATGGAAGAATAAATTTAGAACTGAACCTTTCAAGTCATCTAGTCCAATTCCCCATCCTTTTTTTTAATGCAGATGAGAAAAAACAACCCATAGAGAAGTTAAATGATTTATCCCAGTTCATATCAATAGGAAGTTGGGGGGGGGGGAGTGACATTCAAACCCAGGACCTCAAATGCCAAATACAGTGGGGGGTTTTTCCTATCACTTCACCAGAATGCTTCTGTGTATGATCTCTATTGCCCTCTTCAGTAGGTATAGACTGTAGCTTCTCAATCTTCTTTATAAAGCAGGGATGGAGAACATTGGCCCATGGGCGAATTGGTCCCTCATTTCCAAGGCAATCACTGTCATGAATAGGAATTCAATAGATCTAGTAGATTTTTGGAGGTGAATTAATTAAATGTTTGGCCAAATATTGCTATGTATGATATTACAAATATCCAAATGGCCTTTGGCAGCAAAAAAGAATCCCTACCGCTGTTTTAAAGGCTTGGGCTCAGAAGTGAATTTCTAATCCAAATTATCATTTGACAAAGGCAGATTATGTACACCTATCACCTCAATTTGGATGTAATATATGCATTAAGGCAGTCTTAACATTGTTGCTACTAAATCATTGAATCACCAGACTGACCACACAATGATGTATTTTTATTCCACATTAACTGTTAAAAACCATCAACCAAGTGACTAAATGGTTGCAATCTGTTCCAGTAGAGGGGGTATACACATTAATATAATTACAGATTTTTTAGCTATTGAAATATAATATTGTGTTATCTTTCGTGTTATTACATTACATTGTTGACTCATCTTGAACTAGTTCTCTGCCCTTCCCTCATTTGGAGGTTGTATGACCTTTATCCAGTTTTTTGTTTGTAAAATTTATTTTTAAATCCAAATGTAAAATTTTACATAAACTCTATTTAAATTTCATCTACATAGTGATTGTTATCCCAAAACATCTTGATGATTTGGTTATTCAATATGCTTTCTAGTTTTGTCACAGTAAATTTTGATGAGAAGCCATTATGCTTTCTTCCAAATCATCAATGAAAAATAATGAAGAATTAGGTTAAAATCAGAGTCTTGAGGCATTCCACCAGAGACCTTATACCAAATTGAAATCTTTGCCTCTAGTCATCTATTTAGTGCTGAAGTAATCTCATCTTATAAAGAACCAATGCACATTAAATATTTATTAAAGATGTAACAAATGTATGTCATTTCCCTTATCTGTAAGTTTAGGAAGAAAAAATTAATAAAGTGAGATTAATCTAGTATGTGTTAAGATAAAAAATCCATACTGGCTTTTCTGAACCTAAAGTGTAAGACTTTATCTCTATTGAATTTCATTTAATTAGATTCAATCTTATGTTCTAACTTGTCTGTCTTTTTGATTCTTACCTCAGGTATCAAGATTGTTACCTATACCACAAGATGTTGTGGTTTCACATTTGAAAAACATGGCCCTTTTGCATTTATTCATAAATGAACATTTTAAAGAGCCCAGGGTCAAAGACAGTTCCTGGGATACTCTATTAGACTTGTGGCAGGTTGATATTGAATGATTAAAGAATATGTATTGAATTTGTTGCTTAACCATTACTACACTGTATTATTATCTAGCGTATGACTCCATTTTGTCCATTCAAGCATAATGATACAATTTATGAATATTTTAGAAGAAATCTAAGCTTTTATTGGATTTTTATCGATTTAGCTATGTTGGCTTTTTGTACTAGTCACTTCTTTTTCTAGATGTTTGATAAACTGTTCTTTAGCAAACCAGTTTAGAATTTTCCCTGGAGTCAAGATTAGTGACCTAGAGTTTATACACTATTCTCTTCTCTACTTTTGAAAATCAAGAAATTTTCCCTTTTCCAGTGCTATTTGTGGTTTAAATTTGACCAATAGTTCCTCAGCAATCATGTAGGTCAGTTCTTTCGACCCAAGATGCTATCTATCTATCTATCTATCTATCTATCTATCTATCTATCTATCTATCTACATATATATATATATAAAACATATACATTTATATTTTTTTTCTGGACCAGGTCACTTCAATAAGAACCACCAGGCTGAACACAGTATCTAGCACATAGTAGGTGTAAATTGATTGAGTGATTCTTACAATCTACTTACTTGGACAGCAACCATTTTTTTCCTGTGATTTCAAGAGCAAAGTTTATTCTCCAAATTGGAGAAAATGGAATAAAAAAATGGAATAACTCTGTCTTTTCTTTCTTGGCAATTATTGCCTCAGCTACATCAAATAATGGACTCTTTCCATTTTTAATCCTCTTTTTTTCTTAATAGAACTCAAAAGGGGTAGAAAAACAGCAACTTTATTTAAATGTTTTAGTTTCTTGGCCAGCTTTAGTATATATATTCTTAGCCTTGGAACTATTGGCATTACTTTGGAAGGACAGCAACAACATCTTGTAATTATTCTCTTTTATTTCCCCTTGCTTCCATCTTCTGCACATTTTTTGTGTAAGTGTGTTTGTGAGTTCACTATACTATGTCTCTTTAGATCACTTCTATTTTTCCACCTCATTACTTTTGTGGCTTCAGTTTTCATTCTTGAGCATTCTTCTCTCTGCTGGAAGGGTTTCTTGAGTATGAATATTAGACTTTGGGGAATTCTTCCTAACCTTCTTCAGAAATTTTTGAATCTGATTTTCCAAAATCCAGGATTCATTTTAGACTGCATCTAGCCTTTCATCTTTTTCCTCTATCACAAACTAAAGGAAGGGGTGGTTGCTTCCTCCCAAGATTTCCATATGCTCCAAAGTATTCATCACTTCTTCCTTACTAGTAATAATCACTTCCAGAAATTAATTTCTATTCACTGGTTCCTCTATCTTTAGAAGGATGAATATTGCTTTAAGGAGAGAGTATCCTCTATTTGTTTTCTGGACAATTAAGTTTTTCCATCACTATAACATTATGCCTTTGTGTCAGGGTTATGAATTGTTTTCCCAAAATTTTTATCAATTTTCTCCTTCTGTCCAAATAGTCTGGAATATCTTCTTAGGAAAAAAATCACTTCTTTCTAAATCTCATTAAGTTTCACTCAAATATTCTTCATCAACTTTCTCATCATAATACTATCCACCCCAGGATTTTATGTATTAAAGTCTGGATGAATAAGATATAACTAGAGCTACCTTTTTATTTTTAATTCATGCTACCAAGTCTCATTGAGAACTATGAGGGCAATTTCTGAATTATTTTTTTGAGTTTCTAGAAATTTGTACCAATATTTTCATCATAGCTACATTTTCCCTTTCTGTTTGGTTTTCATTTTAAAACACTTTGATAAGATATAAATACAAAGGACAGATATATTCTTTCCAGTTTTTGATAAGTGGACACCATCCCTAGCCAGTAGTCTACCTGGTGCCATATTTTAACCTTAATTTCAGAAATCCAAATCTTATTTTAGTCACAAAATTTTAATGCAGCTATTTTACTCACCAAATATATATTTTCTCTTCCACATCCCTACTCTTTAAGAGGCAATAGTGAGGAAACTATCTACGCCTCTATGGTCTTTGGTTTCTTGCCTAAAACTACATAATCATTGCCAATACTTTCTAGGTACCATCTGGCAGTAATGCCCATGTGAATCATCAGAAATAGGAATTAGTCATCTGGTAAATACTATAATGTTCTTCATCATTTCTTGGATATGTGTTCCAGGAAGTCAAAATATTTTTTTAGAGATATTAGAAGCTTGGTCAAAAACTTCTTTGCTATCCATGTTCAAGAATTCATCAATAACTATTATTTTCTTCTTCTGATGAGAGTTATCTCTCCACATACTTTCTTCTTGAGTCCTTCTTGTAATCCCTTAGTTCTTAATTAAGTTCCTTCTGAAACCTTTTCTTTTTTTAAAAAAAACTGGAAGGAAAATCTGTAACTGGAGTTTTTTTCACTTCAAATGTTCCTGAATTCCATTCTCCCATTTTCCCCTCAAGTTTATTATCAGACTTTATTCACAAGTTCAATTCCCCATAGAAACTTCCTTTTCTTTCTTAGTGAGTTCAAGTCATTCTTTATTCTCAAGATTTTTTTTCCTTCTAATTTTCTGTTGGTAAAGGTGGAAATAATGACTTCAGCAAGTTCTAGCTCTTGTGGTTCTACTTTGTTATTCCTTAAAGAAAAAAATACTATATTTCCCCATGTATAAGACACACTTCAATTTTGGGGCCTGATATTTGAAAAAATACATAAAATTATTGAATTCAAGTTTTATTCACCATGAAATTCAAGGACCTTCTGCTCATAGCTTTCAGGCATCTTTTAGGCAAGTGTGGTGCATGGATGCATGCTTAGACCATTCTGCTTCATGAACTCACTGAAGCACCATTTGTGTCCTTTGAAATCAGTAACTTCTTTTTCATTGGTACTTCTTGTATCATCTTTGTGGACAGAGGAATTCCAATTGCTCTTTGCTCTTCAATCCAAATCTTCAATTCCCTCTGTAAATCAGGCTATTTTGCTGACTTGCCTCTCATGGCCTTCTTCTGCCATCGCATTTTCAGTAAGGTTTCATCTTCCCATAACCAGTCTTGGATTGCTTTCTCAGTGGAGGAGGACCAAACTGACATTCAGTAGCATGATTTCCATTAACTTTTGCAAACTGGATTACTTTTAACTTGAATTTAGCACTGTATGAAAATCTTATGTGAGCCATTTTGGGGCAAAACGTAGCAAAATATAGCCTAATATACTGGTAACAAATGCAAAACAATGAGTACAAAAACAACAAGCATGAAAAAGCAGGAAATGCAAGTAAAAAAGAAATCTACAACTACTGTATAAAAACTCCCAGTTTTTAAACCACAAGTTTTTTGAAAAAAACGGTGTGTCTTATACATGGGGAAATACAATAGATACATCTTCCTCAGAGTTCCCAGCTCCAAAGGAAATCTCAGATTGGTTACTCATCCAAAATTTCAGGGTTTTTTCACTTTTCTTTTTCCTTCGTGTGCAATTTTTCCACAAGCCAATCTCTGAAAAGTGTCAGGTTTTACCTCTTGCACTTCAGATCTTACATTTTTTTCCAGTGACCCTTGCTTCCACTTTTTAATGAAACACTTCATTGTCCCTGACAACTGTAGTGCATAGTCCTTTCTCCACTCCTGTTATCTCTCTTTTTAGAGGCAGACTAACCTACAACTGGAATATATATAGTAAGTAATTAGCTGAAGAAGAAATTTAGCAAATGTATCTAAGTGAAAGAACATGCAACTTTTAGTGTTGATCTTATGTTCATAGGACCTGTGTTTAAATCATGGTTCTATTCCTTACTGTCTGAGTAAAATTTAACTAGGACTGTCATCTCATTGGGCCTCATTTTTTCATCTGGAAAATGAAGAAGTTTGATTACATTGCTGTTAACCACTCTAATCTTTAAATCTCTTATTCTATGAAATCACTGCAAGTTCTCAGGCATGTTTTTTAGAGTATTATAAGTATTATAGCTAACTTCCTAAGCACTTCCTTAAGACCTTTATTTCTTATCACCTTTTTTATAACTTGAAAGGCACACTTTTTTCACCTTCCTTTTAATCAGCAGATCAAAAAACATTTATTTCATGCTTAAAAGGTATCGGGGGGCAGCAAGGTGTCACAATGGATAGAGCACTGGCCCTGGAGTCAGGAAGACCTGAGTTCAAATCAGACCTTAGACATTTGATACTTACTAGCTAGTTGACCTTGGACAAGTCACTTAAACACAGTGCCTCACAAAAAAAGGAAAAATGAAAAAAATTAGGTACCAGGCACCTACAACTTCTTGAGAACATAAAGACAAAAGCAAAATAGTAACTATCCTTCAGGAACTTCTATTCTAAATGGAGTTTTTTTTTAATTTCTTAAGCATTAAAGAGCCTTATTTGTTTAATTTTCCTTTTCTAACCTCATTTGACTTGACAACTACATTTTTATTTAGTCCTCTCTTAAGCTCTTAGATCCAAATTCCATTCCTTCTGCAAGTTCTTTTCAAAGAAGCTGGAAGTAAAATCTAGAACTGGAGTTGGTGTTTTTGTTTTTATCTTCATATCTTACTGATTTTTTCCCTCGAAGTTTTCCTCCTCAAAATTCATGATTAGTTTTCTTCATGAGTCCTTCCTTTCAGTATAAACTTCATGATTCCTTTTCTTTCTTATTCAGTTCATTTCTTTTTTTTATTCAATTCATTATCTCTTCACTAGTTTCTTTTCCTACAGTATTCTCTCAGAGAAACTGGAAGTTCAAAGTCTTAGAGTTCAATGAGTCTTATGCCATCACTGTGCTAAGAAAAGGTACTTGCCCAAAGCCACAAATGGTACTTTATTAATTTACTACAGCCTCCAGTGAATACTGATTATACATTATCCTCCCATGTCCTTTGACTTTCCTCCCCCTATGCTCAATGACTGGACCTTTCCTTAGTTCTTCTCCATCACTAAAATGTATTCATATCTTCTCTCCTATCTTCATGATTCAGCTATTTTAGTCTTAAAATAATGTGGTCTTATCCCAAAGAGTTCCAGAAATCAGCTTAAATGTGACAAATGGATGAGGTATGATTAATCATTGCCATGAAAATATGAGGGTTTTCCATGGTTTTAACACAACAAGAATATGATATGGTTATCCAACATGCTAAAAGGGTCACAGGCTATATGAATAGAAGTATTGAGAATAAAGAAACCAATAGTCTTACTGTTCGCAGTCTTGGAGAGAACATATCTAGTGGATTTCATTCAGTTCATGGCATTATATTTGAAAAAAAGGATATTTGTGCTATGAGTACACTGGGAGGGTTTTACTAAAAATGGTGAAGAGTCTTTAGATAATTCCATATGGATGAGTATTAATTGAAGTAATTGTCAAAATTACAATTTGGAAAAAGATGACCTTCAACCATGCCAAAGGCTATTTATTAAATTTTACCTTCTAAAATGTATATAGCTCAAAAATGACCATGAAGCTTGAATCTATGTTGGAAATTTGAGAGGAGATAAGGCAGATATTTTTTTCCTTTTTCTTCAACAGACTGCAAACAACTTTACTAAAATTGAGTGCTGGAATATTCCTTTAGAGATTACCAAGTGCAATCTCTTTATTTCATATGTTCAACACTGATCTCCTATATTCAGAGAAAGAGTCAAATCATAGGTGACTATATTAGTCATCATCCACTAAGAGCTACCTATATAGAAATGCTGTTAAAAATATTAGTTTGTCAGAGACAATATAATTAATGTTAGCTGTAGAGCACAAAAGTATGAAATTATTTGTTTGCATGTGAGTGAAATTTGATATTTCTTTTTATTTGATTAAAATTCATTCTCTATTCTGACACTAAAAGCTAATTCTTTGCTTCATCCTGGAAAGATGATCCTGAATCCACAGGTTATTGTTTTGAGTACTTACTCTGGTTGGTGCTATGTCAAGATGGAAAGATTTAAAAAAGTCTTCCAATGATGAGACATTGTCTATTATATGAGGATCAGTTTGGTTTCTTTCCATAATGACTTATCAGCAGATGTTATTATTTCTCAGTGACAATCACCAATGAAGATATATCAATTGGTGTTTTGTGTTCTTTAAATTCTGTTGGGGAGTGTGATACAAATCTGTAAAGAATATTATTTCATTGAAAGAAACAATGAACAAGAAGAATGTAGTGAACCATGGGAACACATGAACTGATATAAAATGAAGTAAGCAGAATCAGGAAGACAAGATACACACTCATGGAAAGAACAAAAGTGTCATATTAGTAACCAAGTTTATTCCAAAGAAATGAAAATGTACCTTCTCCCTTTAATGAAAGAGATGGCAAACTGTGGGCATAAAATTTTAAGTATCTACCATCAGGTTTATTATAGTATAAGATTGAAGATTGTTTAGCAGTGGTATTTTCCTTCAGTTTCTTTTTTTTCTTATCTTTCTTTTTCTAAAAATGACTCTCTTGGTAGAGGAATAGGAGGAATATTAATAAATGAAGGCTATATTTAAATACAGGTTAACCAACTACATCCAAAGGGCTATTAAGCTGTGCATACCCTTTATACTAGAATTACCACTACTAGGTCTGCGTCTCAAAGAAATCATAAAAAGAGGAAAGGATCCACATATACAAAATTATTTATAGTAATTATTTTGTAAGGGCAAAGAATTGGAAACTGAAGGAATGTTCATCAATTGGTGAAAGACTAAACAAATTGTGGTATATGAATATAATGGAATATTATTGTTCTATAAGAAATAATGATCAGGGCATCTGGGTGGTGTGGTGGATAGAGCACTGTCCCAGGTATCAGGAGGACCTGAGTTCAAATCTGACCTCAAACACTTAATATTTACTAGTTGTGTAACCTTGGGCAAGTCACTTAACCCCATTATCTTGCAAAAACAGAAAAGAAAAGAAAAGAAAAGAAAAGAAAAGAAAAGAAAAGAAAAGAAAAGAAAAGAAAAGAAAAGAAAAGAAAAGAAAAGAAAAGAAAAAGAAAGAAAAAGAAAAGAAAAGAAAAGAAAAAAAAGAAAAGAAAAGAAAAAGAAAGAAAAAGAAAAGAAAAGAAAAGAAAAGAAAAGAAAAGAAAAGAAAAGAAAAGAAAAGAAAAGAAAAGAAAAGAAAAGAAAAGAAAAGAAGAAATGATGGGCAGGCAGATTTCAGAAAAACCTGGAAAGACTTACATGAACTAATGCTGAGTGCAATAAGAATCAGAAGAACACTGTACACACTAATAACAACATTATGTGATGATCAATTATGATAGATTTAGCTCTTTTCAGTAATATACTGATCAAAGACAATTCCCAAAGACCCAACAGAAAATGGCATTTACACCCAGAGAAAGAACTATGGATTCTGAATGCAAATGAAAGAGTACTATTTTTGATTTTTTAATTTTTTAATTTGCTTTTTCCCTTTTTATCTTTCCCCCTTTTTTTCTGATTCTTTCACAATGTGTGCATTTATAATCTATATCAGTTTGCTTACAGTCTTGGGGAGGGAAGCAAGAGAGAAAGTAATATTTAGAATTCAAAATCTTACAAAAATGAATGTTGAAAAATATCTTTACATGTAATTGGAAAAATAATAAAATATTATTAATAGAAAAACCATATCAATAAAAGGAAAGATAATAGAGTAAAACTTAAAACCTATATTAAAATATTAAGTATTAGCATTTTCTATCTGTAGGAAGTACCCACAATGATGAAATCACAGTTTCTTAAAATATTAAAGGATATAAAATTTGGGGGTGTTTGGTCAAATCATATCATATGTTTAGTATTAACAGAATTCCATAGATAATTGTTTAATTCAAATTTGTTTCCAGTTCCAAATTCTCTATCTCTTACCTCCTATTCCCAACCTATTAAGGAGGAAAAACAAAACCTATATTACAAATATATATCTTCATGCAAATATTTTGGTCATTGGATAAGCATTTATGTTTTAAGAAGAAGTAATTTGATTCCACTAGCCTAATTATAACTTTTTTTTTTTTTTTAGGATTTTGCAAGGCA